>NW_026068792.1:22393-43456 GCF_014885135.2 Alexandromys fortis
CATCCTCCTGAATATTAACCTTCATCAGGCGATGAAAGGAGACAGAGACAGAGACCCACATTGGAGCACCGGACTGAAATCTCAGGGCCTGAATCAGGAGCAGAAGGAGAGCGAGCATGATCAAGGAACTCAGGACTGCGAGGGGTGCACCCATACACTGAGACAATGGGGATGTTCTATCAGGAACTCACCAAGGCCAGCTGGCCTGGGTCTGAAAAAGCCTGGGTTAAAACAGGCCTCACTGAACATAGCGGACAATGAGGACTATTGAGACCTCAAGAACAATGGCAATGGGTTTTTGATCCTACTGCACGTATTGGCTTTGTGGGTGCCTAGGCAGTTTGGATGCTCACCTTACGAGACCTGGATGGAGGAGGGTGGTCGCTGGACTTCCCACAGGGCAGAGAACCCTGATTGCTCTTTGGGCTGACGAGGGAGAGGGACTTGATTGGGGGAGGGGGAAGGAAAGGGAAGGCAGAGGTGGGGAAGAGACAGAAATCTTTAATAAATTAAAAAAAAAAGAATACAAATGCCAAAGAACATGATTTACTAAGGGACTACAAGTGCTTGTTAAGTACATAAGTTTAAGATAGATCTGCAGGTGTGAAAAGGGAGAAGGTTCCAGGAGGAGCTGAAGCTATGAAGGCACACAGATCAGGCCATAGAAGGAATGGAATCCTATGCAAAAAGAAATTAAGAATTCTAAGCAAGAAGTATTGGGGGAGGCTGCTTATGTGTTCCCTGCTTTCCAGACCCGAAATAATCACTCAGAAACTGTATTAATTAAATCACTGGTTGACCTATTTAAAAAAAAAAAAAACAGAGACATTGACCAATGGATTCAAATTGAAGACCCGGATATTGATACACAAACCTATGAAAACCTGATTTTTGACAAAAATGCTATAGTTATACAATGGAAGAAAGAAAGCATCATTAACAAATGGTGCTGGCATAACTGGATATCAACATATAGAAGAATGAAAATAGATCCATATCTATCACCATGCACAAAACTCAAGTCCAAATGGATTAAAAACCTCAATATAAATCTGACCACACTGAACCTGATAGACAAGAAAGTGAAAAGTAGCCTGCAATACATGGGCACAGGAGACCACTTCCTACATATAATAACCCCAGTAGCACAGACAATAAGAGCAACAAAGAATACATGGGACCTCCTGAAATGGCGAAGCTTCTGTAAAGCAAAGGACACTGTCATTTAGACAAGAAGGCAACCTACTGAATGGGAGGAGATCTTCACCAACCCCACATCAGACAAAGGTTTGATCTGAAAATATATAAAGACCTCAGGAAAGTAAACATTAAAATTCTAAATAACCCAAATAAACAATGGGTTTCTGACCAGGACAGAGAATTCTCAACAGGAGAAGTTCAAATGGTCAAAAGATACTTAAGGACATGTTCAACTTCCTTAGCTATCAGGGAAATGCAAATCAAAACAACCTCCATCCTGTCAATCCTATACCAATCCCTTAAATGATGTCCCTAAACCTAAGGGCAAACTCTGCTGGGAGAGGGGACGTCATCCTCAAAGATTGCTTCCAGCTGGCATGGGGTTGATGTTTTTCTTATGGGGTCCTGTGAAAGTAAATGATAGTAAAATTTTCAGATTAATATTTGGTCTAAGAAAATTGCAAAGACTCTCTGATTGTTTTGTGGAGGTCCGACCAGGATGTTGTCAAAAATGTGCACCAATCGAAACTGTCTTGTGCAGTTGGTACCAAAAACAGGTCTAATATTAACGCTATCAATATCATGACGTCATAGTAACCAGGTGGAGTTGATGTTGTGGGGCCCCTTCTTTATCCTGGAAACTTCAAAGATTACTTCAAGAAAATTTGTTGTTACAGGAAAGTTAAACATTATCTACAAAGACATATACAGACATATATTCAATGAAAGGTGTAATAGAGACAGAAACAGATATGAGGAAAGGCAAAGAAAGTTTATCAAGTACTATTATTATTATTCTGTCCCATATCATGGCTCCTGACCTGAGACAGAAACTCTGAGATATCTCTTATCAACAGGCTGGGAATTGAAGAGGGACTGAGCCATAGTCCAACTCTAAAACCAGCTCTACATATTTAGAAAGAAATGTACATTAATACATATTAAAAAATGTTTATACTTACTAAAACTATTTGGGTTTCGTGTTGATCCATATTGGGTTGTAACTGGTTTCCATCCATCAATATTTAAATATCCAGTGTCCCTTAAATTCTTTGAAGATGAGTGTTTTTCTGTGGCGATAAGAAGAGAACCCTGCCCCCAACCTATGTTTTTCTTACCATCGGTATGGTTTTTATCCTTGTGATATTTTATCCAAGGATATTTTATCCTTGTGTTATTTTTTTCCAAGGGGCTTCTCCTCTTCAAACTGAACCTTTATTAATTTTGATGGTATCCACAATTTTTCCTCTCCTGTGGAGACAAGACCCCTTCCCCAACGCAGCACATCTCCTGGCTTCCATTGAGAGGTCAGCACATCCTTGAAATAAACTGGTTGATTTAATTCAGCAGACTTTTACATTATCCAATGTCTTTCTGCAGCCGTTGTCCCCTTCTCATTAGCGTTAAGAAAATTCAAGGTTAACAAAGCATTATGTAACCTATTTCTGGGGGTGTTTTCCACCCCTTTCTGTTTGTTTAACTTATCCTTTATAGTTCAATTTGATCTTTCTATGACTGCTTGACCTGTGGAATTGTATGGTATACCTGTAACATGCTTAATATTGTAATAAGCAAAAAACCCTATTTAGGTAAAACTATCCTTACTTCTTCAAACAGTCTTTCTAAGGTATCTATGTTTGACTCAGACAACATAGTATCATCCATGTAATAGTATATGATAGACTTAGGAAATTGCTTGCATATTATTCCCAATGGTTGACTTACAAAATAATGGCACAAGGCGGGACTGTGCAACATGCCCGGTGGTAGGATAGTCCACTGGTACCTCCTCATAGGCTTAGGGTTATTATAAGTGCACACTGTGAAGGCAAACTTTTCTCTATCCTTTTCTTGTAAAGGTATAGTGAAGAAACAATCCTTTAAATCAATAGCTATGAGAGGCCATCCCTTTGGTAATAGAGAGGGCAAAGGAATTCCAGATTGCAGAGGGCCCATAGGTTGAATAACCTTGTTGATAGCCCTGAGATCTGTAACCATTCTCCACTTACCAGATTTTTTCTTAACAACAAATACAAGAGAATTCCAAGGGCTGGTAGATTCTTCTATATGTCGAGCATCCAATTGCTCTTGTACCAGCTGTTCTAAAGCCTGCAACTTTTCCTCAGCTAAAGGCCATTGCCTTGTCCATATTGGTTTCTCAGTCAACCATTTTAACACAAGGCTGTTGGTACCTCTGAAGGGCCATCAATTGCTTTGTGTTCTTGTACAGCCCTAATGGCCAGTATCTGCCATCTGTAATATCTTTTAATATTTTCCTCAAAAATATAGGCTCTAGAAGCAGCAGGAATGTTAATTTGGTTATCCCATTGCTGCAATAGGTCACAGCCTCATGAATTCACTGCAATATTGGCTACATATGGCTTTAGTTTTACTATTTGCCCTTCTGGTCCTATAGTCGGTTTGCCTTGTCTATCTATTGTTGTTCTACACTCATTCGTCCAATGCCTACCTTTTCCACATATCCTACATAAACCTGCAGTCTGAGTCCTCCTATTTCTGTTATTTCTAGAAGAGGCATTATTATTATTATTTCTGGAAATCCGTTGTCTGCAGTTCCTTTTCATATGTCCCATTTTACCACAATTAAAACGTTTGGTATCTTGATGCCTTCTTTTACCATTGGAAATTGCTTCTTCTACTCATGCTTCAGTGCCATAGTCAAATGTATCAACATTCATTGTATGCAAGACCCATTTGTCCAAGGGCACTGATCTGATATTTAAAGGTCCCAGGATCCTTTTGCACTCTACACTGGCATTCTCATAAGCCAAAGACTCAATGATTATACGTGTTACTTCTGGGTCAGGTATCCCTATTTGTACAGCATTAGTTAGTCTTTGTAAAAAGTCACTAAAGGCTTCTCTCTGACCCTGTTTAACCTTGATATATGATTCCACTCTCTTTCCTGGCTCAAGTAATATTACTTCCCTTCTCAGATCTTTGATAGAGTTGAAGATTAGATAACTGTAGTTACCCTCTACATTATTTAGACCACTTGAAATAGAATGCTTAGCAAATTTTTTGTTATATGTTTCTTGCTTAATATTGTTTGTTGTTTGTAATTTTATATTTGGTATCTGTTCCTACTGTATATAGTTGTGTTGGGTTTAGTTTGATTTATGTTTAGAGAAAGGAGGAGATGATGGGGAATTTCAGACAATCACATGCTGCTTAAGGTGTGTCCCCCTGGGGCCAAAAAAGCCCATAAAAACATCCATGTGCTCTTGCTCTTCCTCTTTGGTTTCCTGAGCTACTGGCTTTCATGGGATCTTTGGCCATGTAAGACTTCCCTCAATTATTAAACCTTTTGAATCGACCATGCCCATCAGCAGTATGATTGGGCATCTCTTGGGTATATTCCCAAGAGTGGAATTGCTGGGACCTGAGGTAGGTTGACTCCCAGTTTCCTGAGAAACCACCACACTCATTTCCAAAGTGGTTGTACAAGTTTGCATTCCCACCAACAATGGATGAGTGTTCTCCTTACTTTACATCTTGTCCAACATAGGCTATCACTGGTGTTTGTGATTTTAGCCATTCTGACAGGTGTAAGATGATATCTCAAAGTTGTTTTAACTTGCATTTCCCTGATCGCTAAGGAGGTTGAACATGACCTTAATTGTCTTTTGGCCATTTGAAATTCTTCTGTTGAGAATTCTCGGTTCACATTAGTACTTCATTTTTTAATTGGATTAATTAGAGTTTTAATGTCTAGTTTCTTGATTTCTTTATTTATTTTGGAGATCAGCCCTTTGTCTGATGCAGGATTGGTAAAGATCTTCTCCCATTCAGTATGCTGCCTTTTTGTCTTAATGACAGTGTCCTTTGCATTACAGAAGCTTCTCAGTTTTAGAAGGTCCAATTTATTCATTGTTGCTCTAGTTGTCTGTGCTACTGGGGTTCTGTGTAGGAAATGGTCTCCTGTGCCCATGTGTTGCAGACTACTTCCTACTTTCTCTTCTATCATGTTCAGTGTGTTTAGATTAATAGTGAGGTCTTTAATCCATTTGGACTTGAGTTTTGTGCATGATGATAGATATGGATCTATTTTCATTCTTTTACAGGTTGACATCCAGTTATGCCAGCACCATTTGTCAAAGATGCTTTCTTCCATTGTATAATTTTAGCTCCTTTGTCAAAAATCAGGTGTTCATAGGTTTGTGGATTAATATCCATGTCTTCTATTCAATTCCATTAGTCAACATTTCTGTTTTTGTGCCAATACCAAGCTGTTTTCATTACTCTAGCTCTGTAATAGAGTTTGAAATCAGGGATGGTAATGCCTCTGGAAGTACTTTTATTATTTAGGATTTTTTGGCTTCTCTAGGAAAAAGAAGATCAGATGGTTATCCTATAACAAATGACAAAACCTGAGAACATATATAGGTGTAACAGTATTCAGACTGAATAGGATGTATATGTGTATATTCATATGTATATAAATACATATATGTGTGTGTTTACTGTAACAATAAAAACAGGCACTATAGCGTTTAAATAGAAAAATGGATTTATGGGTTGGTTTGATGGTAGGAAAGGAAAGTAGAAACTATGTAATTTTATTATAAACATAAAACATAATATTAATATAAATGGGTCATAGTTTAAAGAAAATATCTTTTAGGGCATTTGTTTGATGTTAGATAATGGCTTAACTACTATGGCATACATATAAAACAAAAATGACTCAATGCGAAACGTAGGCTATTCCATATAGTTTGGATAGGTAAGTCCCTAAGGCAGAACGAGTACTAAAGGGTCTTGCTTTGCTTCTTAGTTTCCCCCAGAACTGAATGACAAGACCTTATAGCTGAGGACAAACAACCCTTAATTTTTATATATAATAAGTCAAGCAGGAAAAGTCCTTGCTCTAAGAAACATAAATCATAACTTTCAATTTGAATATAGTCTTTATTTGTGTAATAATACAGTATACATATATAAACATCATTTTTTCAGACTGCTCAATCTGTGTACACTGGCTAGTCTTGAACTTTCTATGTAGACCAGGCTGAACTCCAACTCATCCATGTGTCCGCCTCCCAAGTATTGGGATTAAAGGATTGCACCTCAACACAAAGCATAGATCATAACCTTTCTACATTTTTGCACTTGGCTTATTTGGTCTTTTTATTCCATGAAATATTTATTGCTAGAATATATATATAACATTAACATTGTTTTTATTTGTACTATTCTTGTCCAGTGATTTCTTTTTTGTAGCTTTGGTGTGTGAGGTCCTTCTGTCTATTTGTTGCTTTCATTGGTTAATAAACTGCCTTGGCCTGTTGATAGGGCAGAACTTAGGTAGGCAGGAAAGATGGAACTGAATTATGGGAAGAAGAAAGCATAGTCAAAGAGATGCCATGAATCTTCTGGAGACAGAGGCTGGGAATTTTCATGAGTAAGTCACTGCTATGTGGTGATACACAGATTAATAGAAATGGGTTAAATTAATGTAACAGTTAGCCAATAAGAAGCTAGAGCTAATGGGCCAAACAGTAATTTAACATGATTTCTGTGTGGTTATTTCGGTTCTGCGCAGCTTGGACAAACAAGCGGCCTTCCTGTTCAATTGGTGCCCACGTGGACAGCTAAATCCACTTAAAACCTGAAAGAGTTTGAAAAGAAATTCTAGACACAAAAATACAGAGTTTAACACAGCTTGCTGTTTGCTGGTGGTGTGCTGCAATTCCTTTAAGAAAGATTTTCCTGATTCAGCTGTAGTAAAAAAAAAAAAAAAAAAGCTGCACTGTTTTAAAGCTCAGCTTCCTGGGCTGTGCCACTAGCACAAATTCTGGCTATGGAACACTTTGATTGCATTTGAGGGCCTTGGTGTTTGTGTTCCCACTTGGCATTGGGAGGAAAGTGGCTGAGACCATACTTGTGGGCAGCAGGATCAGGTCAACTAGGCATGCTCAGGCAGGAGAGCATTGCCGATTCCCACTGCCATACACAGATATTTCCAGGCTACACAGTGCTCTGCTTGGCAGATTTAGCTATTACTCAGATAAAAAATGTTTCTGTGCTACATGTTAATTTTTGCAGCTTGAGTGCTGAGCACAACTCCTGCCTGGTGGCCCCAGAGCTAACACTGGTGTTACATCCACCATTTTGAAATTGAGAGGTGTGGAGTCAGCATCTAGAGCAGATGCAAGCAAGCTGCTTTGCATTTTAAAAGTTCGTCAAGACAGTAAAAATTACAGATTCACAATAGGACAGATTCAGACATAAAAAACCTCTAATTGGGGCACAGCATTCAATAAATGTATGTAGGCTTGGAAGGGAAAAGAAAAAGAATATAGAGAGTCATAAAATAAAGTTAATGCTTTAAAAAGGAAAGTTTTTAAAGAGACAGAGTACAGATAATCATAGATTAAAGGGAGTAAAGAAAATAAGCCATGTAAAGATAGAAAATACACAGAAAGTCTGGATGGTGCATATTATTGTGTTTTCTTTGAATTTTTTGACTGTAAAGGAACTAAACACAGAGAGAACTTTCATTGTATGAGCTGCTAAGCTAAACCACAAAAGGTATGATGACTTCCAAATTTGGGTCTAAGGATATGTTGCTTTGGAAAAGAGATTCTTCTTTTGTTTTCATAGAAAATAAGAACCTATGGATTTTTTTCTAGAACAGTATGGTTTGATAGACCATGCCCCCTGAAAGGTTGCCATGTGCACCCTCAAAAAATTACTTCACCCAACTGGTGACTGAGATGGCACTAGCACACAGGATACACCATGAATGACCTGATTAACAGCACCCCCAAACAGCAAGAAGCAGTATGGAAAAAAACTATGCCTATATTCCCAAATATTATTTATATATGTTTGTTTACATTTAAAGGGGGAATATGATATAGATATAAATAATTTACATTGGTTTGGATCTTGGCTTATTGATACAAATTTAAAGTAAATTGTGTTATATGTATATTTCTGCTCTTGATAAATGTATTGTGATTGTGTAGTTCATTTATACATGTAATATATAATTAAGAAATATAGCTTAATAGTCATCTAAAATAGTCAAAATTTTAGTTATGTCACTTAGATTTTCTAGATATATAGAGATATTTCAGTTAGATAGATAGTCTTCAAATCTTTCAGAAACCTTCAGAATATGGCATTTAAAATATTTTAATAACTTAGGACTTTTCATGACAATGAGACACATCTGCTCCGGGAAGCACTTTGAGAGAAAGATGGGCATCTAAGAGGATCCTTATGGAGCTGGTTAGCATTTGCTCTTGCCTGAACTGCTGAACTGGACATGCAGGACCCACATAAAAGTGACTGTTGAACTTGCCGAAAGGTGAAATGATCCTTCCGGGTTCCTGTTTCATGAAAGGGTCTTGAAGACATTCTGCACAATACAGAAGAAAGTGACTGGCAAACTGCTTCATTGAAAAGTCTTCTGGACACTATGGTCCTGTAGGCTGAAGGAAGATAGATGCTCCAAAAGTACAGAAGAACTTTGTGTGACTGTCCAGGCAGTGAGATGTCTCTGTCAATTCTAGAGTATTGGAAGTTGCTTACAATGCACTTCCTGTTTACTTAGGTAATATTATATGCTTCTGGATTCTTTGATGGAGCTGAAGAACACATAGTTATTACTATAGTTTCCCTCATTTTATGATAAAAGGAAAAGTAGATATAAATATTGTAACTGTAATTCTTGCTTGATAAATGTTTTGTTATATATAATTTCACTATGTTAAAGTTAAAGCCTTCCTTTTTATTTAAAGAGAAAAGGGGAAATGGTGTGGGAGGGCCATCTGTCTGTGTGTTGCTTTCATTGGTTAATAAAGAAACTGCCTTTGCCTGTTGATAGGGCAAAACTTAGGTAGGTGAGGAAGATGGAACTGAATTGTGGGAGGAAGAAAGCATAGTTAGAGTTATGCCATGGATCCACTGGAAATGGATGCTGGGAAATTTCCCCAGTAAGCCACTACCATGTGGAGATACACAGATTAATAGAAATGAGTTAAATTAATGTAAGAGTTGGTCAATAAGAATCTAGAACTAATGAGACAAGCAGTGATTTAATTAATACAATTTCTATGTGGTTATTTTTGTTCTGGGCAGCTGGAACAAACAAGCGGCCTTCATGCTACATAGCTTTGAATTGATGACAGCAAGAATTATAGATGAAAGAGGAAAGACCTCAATATCTATAATGGTTTCTACATGTACTAAAAAGTATGTGTAGATCCTAGTAGATAAACCACCATAACTGTAAACATAGCTTTAACTGAGATTGTGGAGTCTGGTTTATATTGAATAGGCACAGTTTTAATTTGGTTTGCCTACAGTGTTATGCTAAGGTCAGTTAGAAACACATGCCTTCATGGTTTAATGCATTGAATAGAACATATGTTAATGCATTATTAACATTCATCCATCATTTTTATCATGGAGGTAAAATCATTGTCACTGAACCCTCTCATGGATAATTATTTCGCTTGGATAGGAATGCTCAATTAATCATCCCAACATAACCTGATCTTAAGACTAGGTATATTAGTTCAGGAACATAAGGTCAAGCACCATCGATGAGAGACAAAGAGAAAATACTGAAGTGAGTTGTCCTAATGGGGAACAATTAATTTTCTCTAGAATGAGATCTCTGATAATTTATTCATTCCCAAGATGTCATCCTTAAACATACATACTATTAGTAACACTAAATGCTCCCAGTAGGCTATAATATCTGTCAGTATCTCTATCTGTCAATATATCCATTGTCTATCTAGCTCCATGTATCTATCATTTGTCAATCTATCTATTCAGATACATACATACATATTATACATGTATAGGCATATATGTACATATTCCTAAATGGAATCTGCTCAGTCTTCATAATGTTACTTATGTTGTGTTTTCAAGGATTACCATTTGCAACTGGAATGCCAATTGGTATGCTCCTACTTAAGGATGATCACCTTTCCTGCTCTTAGCTTTTTTCATTTGCCTATAGTTGTTTCTGTAGGGTTGAGGTCTGATGAACTTTTCCCATCAACTTTGGCATGTTCACCAGTATTACTTTTGTTCAGCTTATCTTTGGGAAGTTATGTTGGTGAGGTGAACTCACACTAACCTCATGATACTCAAATTACTCCATTATTTAGTCAGACAATTGTGTTGGTAAACAGACTAAATAGTAGTATTTAAGTAATGTTATAGTTCTGTCAATAAATGAAGCCAAGAAAGACTAAAAGAGAATAATAGACTAGAAATATATACATTCATATCTTCATGAATAAATCATGAATTGAGAAGAGAATAGGGGCACACAGAAATAGTAGGGAGGAGTTTATGAGTGGATGAAAATGATGTAAATACAAGCTAAATACACAAGATTCTCAAAATAAACATATAAGTAGTTTTTGTAAAACCACCTTGTTTTACATGGCACACAGGAAATTGTTAGCCATGCTTTTCTTAAGTGAAAAACTATGACTTTGCTTGATATCCATACCCACTGCTTAGAAACCTTGATTGTTAATTTGCATCTTTTCATCTTTATCCTTTAGGAGACTGGATATAATACCACTGTATAGCATGTTCCCCTTTTCCTTATGACAAGCTCCAAAGATTTCTTTTGCCTCTTCTGTTTTAAGACCTAGCTATATTTTAAATGAATATGGCAATACACACAGAAAATGAAGATATGTAAATGCTTATTGGTAGGGTCCTCTATCTCTGGAAAGTCATTGCTATGGATTTACTCTCTTCTTCAAGGGCACATGCCTCATATATATGTGATTTAACTGTATCCTGACCCAGCTGCTTACAGGTGTCATTAAGGAAATGATAATATCCTTAGATGGACTTCAGAAAACAGATCTTATTCTCTGTTTCAAATTATGTGTGACATGAGGGCAGATCTGAAAGGTTTGTTGCATGAAATCTTTTAGTGTTTTAAGACAATTTGGTCTATAAAACAATTACAGATAAAAGTAACTTTGACTCACAATATAAAATTCACTTCTCCAGTGTTCTTGCTCATGAATCTCCGATATTTGTGACATCTCAAACAACAAACTATTTTATATAATCAACTCAGCACTGTCAAGTAAATATAATAAGCTCCTTTAATTCTTCTACATAATGATATCCATTTATGCCTGCACTGCTTGTTTAATATGCTTTCTTTTTTTCCATTTTATATTGTTTGCTTCTTTGTCAAATATCAGTTGTTCCTAGGAGTGTGGGTTGATATCTGTGTCTTCTATTCAGTTACATTGGCCCTCCTGTCTGTTTTTGTGCCAATACTGGGCTGTTTTCAGTACTGTAGCTCTGTGGTAGAGTTTGAAGTCAGGGATTGTGATGCATCCAGAAGTTCATTTATTGTACTGGACTGTTTTGGCTATCGTGAGTTTTTTGCTTTTCCATATGAAGTTGAGAATTATTCATTTGAGGTCTGTGAAGAATTTTGCTGGGCATTATATTGACTCTGTAGATTAATTTGGGTAAAATTAGCATAGTAAAAAATACTAATTTTACCTACCACAAATCTTGGGAGATCTTTCCACTTTCTGGTGTCTTCTTCGATTTCTTTCTTCAAAGATTTAAAGTTCTTGTCATACAGATCTTCCACTTGTTTGGTTTGAGTTACTCCAAAATATTTTAATGTTATTTGTAGCTATTGTGAAGGGTGATGCTTCACTGATTTCTTTCTCAACGCATTTATAATCATAGTAAAGGAGGGTTACTGATTTTTTTTTAGTCAATCTTGTATCCTGCTACATTACTGAAGATGTTGATGAGTTATAGGAGTTCCCTGGCAGAATTTTGGGGGTCATTTATGTAAGTTATCATATTATCAGTTAGTGCGAGTTTGGCTTCTTCTTTTCCTATTTGTATCCCCTTGATCTCCTTTTGTTGTCTTATTGTTCTAGCTAGAATCTAAAGAACTATATTGAATAGATATGGAGAGAGTGGACAACCTTGTCTTTTTCCTGATTTCATTGGGATCCCTTTGAGTTTCTCTCCATTTAGTTTGATGTTGGCTGTTGGCTTGCTATATATTGCCTTTACTATGTTTTGGTACGTTCTTATATTTCTGTTCTCTCTTCAAGACATTTATCATGAAGGGATGTTGTATTTCAGTATATAGTGAGATGAAAATAGATCTATTGCCATGCATAAAACTCATGTCCAAATGGATAAAAGACCTCAACATAAAACCAACCACACTAAACTTCATAGAAGAGAGAGTGGGAATTACGCTTGAGTGCATGGGCCCAGGAGAGCACTTCCTAAATCGTACCTCAGTAGCACAGACACTGAGAAAAGCAATTAAGAAATGGGACCCTCTGAAACTGAGAAGCTTCTATAAAGCAAAGGACACGATCAACAAGACAAAACATCTGTCTACAAAATGAGAAAAGATCTTAACTAACCCCATATCAGACAGAGGGCTAATCTCATAAATATACAAAGAACTTAATAAATTCGTCATGTAAAGAACAAATAATCCAATAAAAACTAGAGTACAGTCTTAAATAGAGAACTCTCAACAAGTGAATCTAAAAAGACTTAAATACACTTAAGGAAATGCTCAACATTCTTAGCCATCAGAGAAATGCAAATCAAAACACCTCTGAGATTCCATCTTACACCTGTGAGAATGGCCAAGATCAAAAACAATGATGACAACTTATGCTGAAGAGGATGAGGGGTAAAGGGAACACTCCTCCTTTCCTGGTAGTCATGCAAAATGTTACAGCCACTTTGGAAATCAGTATGGTGATTTCTCAGAAAATTAGGAAACAACCTACCTCAAGACCCAACAATACCACTTTTGGATATACACCCAAGGAATGCTCAATTGTAGTAATTGGAGCAGCGGGGCTGCATCCCCAGCACCCCGGCCGCCTGGCTAGCTTATGCCCTGAAATAACAACACACAAACTATATTCATTTAAACACTGCTTGGCCCATTAGCTCTAGCCCTTACTGGCTAATTCTGATAACCCAATCAACCCATCTCTAATAAACTGTATAGATCCGGTCTTACCAGGAAAGATTCAGCATGTCTGACCTGGCAGCTTGCTTCATCGCGTGCATCTGCCTAGGAGAGAGGAGCATGGCTTCTCTGCTCCAGAGAGCAGAGCTGTCGAGTCTGAGCTCACTTCCTCTTCTTCCCAGCATTCTGTTCTGTTTACTACTCCCACCTATGTTTTAACCTATCAGGACCAAGAAGTTACTTTATTGCTTAACCAATGAAATCAACAGATTGATATATGACACTCCCACATCACTTCCCCCTTTTCTGTTTAAACAAAAAAAGGAAGGCTTTAACTTTAGCATAGCAAAATTACATATAACAAAACAGTTATCAAGCAAGAATTACAGTTACACTATTTATATCTATTTTATCTTTTATCATAACAATGGAAAACTATAACTATCTATCTATTCTTCAACTCCAAAGACTCCAGAAGAATACAATATTACCTAAGCAAACAAAAAGTAAGCAACTTTCAAAACTCCAGAAATGACAGAGACATCTCGCTGCCTGTACAGTCACCCAAAGTTCCTCTGTACCATTGGGGCATCCATCTTCGGCCTACAGGCCCATAGTTTTCAGCAGACATTCCACAAAGCAGGAAATTTCAAAGGCAGTCACTATCTGCTTGTCCTGAAGAATGTCTTGCAGACTCTTTCATGAATCAGGAATCCCAAAAGATCATCTCACCTTTAGGCAAGTTCAGCAGTCCTCTCTCTATGGGTTCTGTGTGTCCAGTTTATGCAATAGTCCAGGCAAGAGCAGTTTCTTGCCCAAATGGCTATCAAACTCCATAAGGATCTTCTTCGATGCCCATCTTCCTCTTGAAGTAGATTGGTGATGTCAGGAGCAGAGTGTCTCATTGTCATGAAAAGTCCTAAGTTATTAAAACATTTAATAGCATATTCCGTAGTCTTTGAAAGATATGAAGAATGCAGATCTAACTGAAATATATATCTATATATCTAGAAAATCTAAATAACATGACTACAAACTTGACTATTATTAATGATTATCCATTAACAACCTATATACATTACATTTTTAAATGAACTACACAATCACAATACCTTATTAAAGATCAGAAATACATATATATAACAAAATTGACCTTAAATCTCTATCAATAAAGCAAAATTTATACAAATGCAAATTATTCATATCTATATCATATCCCCCTTTAAATGTAAAAGAACGTTTATAAACCTTATTTGGGAACATGGACACAGTTTTTTCTCTCCAAACTGCTTCCTGCTGAATGGGGGTGTCGTTAATTAGGTCTTTCATGGTATAACCTGTGTGCTAGTTTCATCTCAGTTGGCAGTTGAGTGAAGCAATTTTCTGAAGGGGTTCACAGCAACCTTTCAGGAGGTCGTGGTCTATCATACCATATAGGAATAGAAGAAATCCACAGACTCTCACCCTCTGTGGAAACAAAATAAGAAACTCCTTTCCAAAGCATCATTTCCTTAGATCCAAATTTGAAAGCATTTTCAAAATATCTATGTTGGATTAGTTCAGCAGCATTTATAAACAAATATCTTTTGGCAGCTGTTGCTCTTTCCTCAGCATTCAAACAATTCAAAGAGATCATAATAGCATACAGTATCAAGATTCTCTGTGTATTTTCATCTTTGTATGCTTTATTTTAACCTCTATTTTGTTTATTTTTACTTTTATTTTATATTCTCTGTATCTTTGTCCAGGAATAACTCTGTAGACCAGGCTGTCCTTGAACTCTCAGAGATCCGCCTGTCTCTGCCTCCCAGGCATTGGGATTAAAGGTGTATGTTACTACACCTTGAACTCACAGAAATCTGTTTGTCTCTGCCTTCTAGGCACTGGGATTAAAGGCGTGTGCTACCACACCTTGAAATCACAGAGGTCAATCTCCCTCTGCCTCCCAAGTGTTGGGATTAAAGGTGTGTACTACCACACCAAACTACCCACTTTCTTCCTTTTTTACTTTTAAGAACTTTTAACTTTTAGCTTGCATACATTTTTAACACACTGTAAATCATTTAAAAGTTTTCTTTTTCTTTGACGCTCTCTTTACTGTGTCTCTGTTTTTCTGACCTCATGAGTCTTTAATTTACCAAGTAATCTCAGTAGGACTAAAGCCGTGGCTTTGCCAGCTAGATGTAGCCCATCCATTAGCTTTCCAGCCTCATGGCTGAGGTACTGGCTTTAGCCATGTTTACTGCCACAACTCTATGGCATTTCAAGGTCCCTGCCAGCAAGTAAGTTGCAGCATTATATCCACAGACAACACACAAATCCTTTCTCTGTAGTCTGCCCTCCTGCCTCAAACAGTCAGAGTTTGCCCTGGCAGGATGGCCCAGAAAGCCAGCATTTTTAAATGGCGCAGCTTTTTTGCTGCTACGGCTGAAAACCGAAAAGCATGCATTCAGCTTTTCATCAACACTGTTTAAGTGTTTCGTGGAAGGACCTCTTAATGAGATGCAGGGTTTTGCAGCTAAAGCTGAGTCAGGAAGCCTCTCTTAGATGAGAGCGCTTGCTTGCCTCTAGCAAGCAGAGCAGACCCAAGAAATTGCCGCTACCACGTCAGGCGCCATTGGTAGTGATAGGAGCGGAGGGGCTGCGTCTCCAGCACCCCAGCCGCCTGGCTAGCTTATGCCCTGAAATAACAACACAAACTGTATTCATTTAAACACTGCTTAGCCCATTAGCTCTAGCCCTTACTGGCTAATTCTGAGCTCTAGCCCTTACTGGCTAATTCTGATATCCCGATCAAACCATTGCTAATAAACTGTGTAGCTCCGGTCTTACCGGAAAAGATTCAGCATGTCTGACCTGGCGGCTTGCTTCATCGCGTGTGTCTGCCTGGGAGAGAGGAGCATGGCTTCTCTGCTCCAGAGAGCAGAGCTGTCGAGTCTGAGCTCACTTCCTCTTCTTCCCAGCATTCTGTTCTGTTTACTCCTCCCACCTATGTTTTAACCTATCAGGACCAAGCAGTTTCTTGATTGTTTAACCAATGAAATCAACAGATTGATATATGACACTCCCACATCACTCAATCATACCACAAGGACATGTACTCCACTATGTTCATAGCAGCATTATTTGTCATGGTCAGATCCTGGAAATAACCTAAATGCCCCTCGGCCGAGAAATGTATAAGGAAAATGTGGTACATTTATACAATGGAGTACTACATAACAGAAAAAAATAATGACACCTTGAAATTTGCTGGCAAATGGATGGATCTAGAAAACATATTGAGTGAGGTAACAGAGTGGTGTAGAAGGTCCTTCTGTTTGTGTGTTGCTTTCATTGGTTAAAGAATAAAGAAACTGTTTTGGCTTAGTTGATGGGGCGAACTTAGGAAGGCTGGGAAGATAGAACTGAATTCTGGGAGGAAGAGAGACAGAGTAGGAGAGAGATGCCATGGATCCTCTGCCTGAGATGGACCCTGGTTAGAATCTTGCCATTAAGCCACTGCCACTTGGTGATATACAAAAATTAATAAAAATTGGTTAAATCAAGATGTGAGAGTTAGCCAATAAGAAGCTAGAGCTAATAGGCCATGAAGTGATTTAACTACTATACAATTTCTATGTGGTTATTTTGAGGCTAAGTTAGCCAGATGGCTGGGATGAACAAGTAACCCACTCCATGCAACAACCCAGAAAGCCAAATATAATATGAACTCATTCATAAGTGGCTCTTATACATGAAGCAAAAAAAAAAAAAAAAACCAGCCTACAATTCACAATCTCAGACAACCTAGACAACAAAGAGGACCCTAAGAGAGATATACATGGATCTAATCTAAATAGGAAATCAAAAATGACAAAATCTCCTCCGTAAATTGGAAGTATGGGGATCATGGAAAAGGGTAGAATGGGAGGAAAGAGGAAAAGAGGGGAGTGGAGAAAATATGTAGCTCGATTACAATTAAAAAAATCTCCTTTGAATTCTTCAAATTCAAAGATATCTGTTACCATCACTAGAAATTGTGGAGAATCCTCCCAGAGTCACCATACATTATGGAGAAATCTGGGGTTCCCTCTTAGTGTTATAAACTCCATTAATAATGGTATTTATCAGTGGACTCAAAGGAAACTGGGGGACTATTCTGTTAGAGTTTTAAAGAAACAGGACACACAAGCTACAATCTTCATAGCTTCTTGAGGGCAAAAGATGGAGAAGAGGAAGAGAAAATGCCATAGTATTTGAGTGAAGTCAGCTTGGAAGTCAGCCAAATGGTGAACAAGCAGTTGTATGATGGGCAGAATTTTAAAAAGAATGAAATTATTTAAAATCCTAGTGAAAGCATAACTAGGTTATGACCAACCAAAAAGAAGGAAAAAAACATTATGAGAAAAGTAGACTGATCCAGTAGAATATTATGGCCACCCTTGAATGATTGAACACAGTCAGGGAAGTCTTTGAAGAAAAAAGTTATCTAATTAAGGGCATGATTATTCTTAACTATTTATGAAGTCCCATAAGGTGTACCTATATTCCTTTGGGTTGATTTTTTTAACCAGAAGATAAATAATTCCTGTACAGTAGCCAAGATAGCCTATGATTGTGAAATTAAGACAGGCAGAGACTATTTCTACATCTCAGACCCTATCATTCTAGGTATCACATAGATGGCTGTACAGACATATTTTTCTGTGTCCCATAGCCAAGCACTGTCATCAAAAGTTGGACATAAGAAAACTTGTAATTTTTTGATTCCAAGAGCCTGGATACTGTTCTAGGGGATATGTACAATGAGTGTCTTTAAGACACAGTCACTGCCACTACTGACATGGTAATGATACACATATACACAAAAGGGTCAAGTCATCTTCCTATACTGCAGGCCACATTCTGGCAGTAGCTTTAGATGTACCTTGGTATATTGATGTAGGTCTCCTTGTACACTGTGAATACCATTGGTCAATAAAGAAACTGGCTTGGCCTGATAGGGTAGAACAGAGCTAGGTGAGGAAAACTAAACTGAATGCTGGGAGAAAAAAGGAGGAGTCAGTGACAGAGACAGACATGCTTGGAACCTTGCCAGTAGGCCATGATCCTCATGGTAAAATATAAAATAATGGAGATGGGTTAATTCTAGATGTAAGGGCTAGCTAGAAGTATGATTAAGTAATTGGCTAAGCAGTGGTTTAATTAAAACAGTTTTTGTGTGGTTATTTCAGGAGTCTGGGAAGTTAGGAAATGAACAAGTCCCATTCTTCACAACTGTATGTGACATGGAAGGTGAAATTCATTGCAAGCCATATTCTCACTTATACAATTTTAACATTTCCTATAAAAACAATGTATTTCTCATCAGGGAAACCATGGGTATTACAAGGTAAACATCACCCTATATTCTTCTGTCACAATTGGACAACTAGTCATGAGCTAAAAGGTACTGAAATGAACTGTAAGTTGTAGGGTCCTCAGGAGAATGTGAAAGTATCTAAGAAACATGGCAAGAAAATCTTTATAACAGACAGCCCTGCTCCTTTGAAACAAAGGATAGAGATATTAAAAATAATTTTTTGCCTAGGACAAACACAGAATGTTATCATAATTGTGCTAGTTTTTAGGCTTCTTTTAGTTTTTGTTGCTTGTTTTGTCAACAAAACACAGGACTAAGAAACTGCCCTTATTATATTTGTATGTGGTGTATTTTCTTGATGATTTATGTGAGCAATGCCAACCCTGAAAAGTTGATCACAAGTTATATACGAAAGTGAACTCTCCTAGGTGTTTTTATTTTCGACTTGAAACAAGAAAAAGTCATCTGGAAAGAGGGAGCCTCAATTGAGAAAATGACTCCCACTGTGGTAAAGCCTACTGGACATTTTCTTAACAATTAATGTGTGAGGACCTAAGCCCACCATAGGAAAGCTACATTGCATTTCTTGATTGATGACTGATGTGGAAGTGCACATACCTGTGGTCTTTTATGTTTGAATCTGTTTTATTGTGAATCTGTAATTTTTTTTACTATTTAGGTGCACTTTGTTTTGTGCCTTTAAATCACTAAGCACTTAAGAATCTAAGCTGTGACATTCCTGGGTCAAAAACAGGTACTGTCAGCTTGCCCTGCCCAGTCCAACATGGCAGAGCCATTTATGTCTCTGATCCTTGTACATTGCACCATTAGCATGGCGGAGCTGCTTGTGTCTCTGAGCTGTGGCATGCAATTTTCCCTTTTAGGCACACAGCAGTCCAGTTGCCACCAAACAAATCATTGTACTTTACTCCAAATGCTCCATTTAAAAGCTCTGTCTCCCTTAGGAGCCAGACAGAGATCGTAATGGCGGCACAGCCCAGAAAGCCAGCATTTTAAAACAGCCAGTTTTTTCCTGCTGTTGAGTCAGGAAATTTTTAAAATGGAGGACATACCATTTTGTGATAGCTCTGGGGCCACCAGACAGGAGCGGCACTTAGCACTTTAATTCTGAGACTGAGTGTGTGGCACAGAAACTCTTTTTATCCAAGTTACATCCAAATCTGACACACAGAGCACTGCACAGTCTGAAAACACGTCTCTGTATGGCAGCAGGAATCCGCCATGCTCTTCCATCTGCCTAAGCCTGATTCTGCCTTCTGCCCAGGTGCAGGCAGGGAGCGCTGAGCACTCTCCTTCCAATCCCAAGTGGAAACACAAACATCCAGTTCCATAAAAGCCACTGAAATGCTTTTAAAGCCAGAGTTTGCACTGGCGGCACAGCCCCAAGAAGCTGCGCTTTAAAATGACACAGCGTTTTTTCTGCTGCTGTTGCCGAATCAGGAAATCTCTCTACAGCATGCCACCAACAAATAGCAAATATCTGTGTTAAACTCTATTTCCCTTATTTTTAAGCTTTCTCAGGTTTTTAAGTGGATTTAGTCCATCACGTCTGGGTGCCACTCTGTTGTAATAGGAGCAGCCCATTTGATAGGCCAACCCTTAGGTAGGCAGAGAAAACAAAACAAAATGCTGGGAAAAAGAAGCTGAATCAAAGAGTCGCCATGATTCTCACACTCCAGACAGACACAGGTTAAGATCTTCCCTGGTAAGCCACCTCGTGGACTACACAGATTATTAGAAATGGGTTAGATCACTATGTAAGAGCTAGCCAATAAGAGGCTGAAACTAATGGGCCAGGCAGTGTTTAAAAAGTTTCTGTATAATTATTTTGGGTAAAGCTAGCCAGGTGGCAGGAAGCGGCCCGCTGCATATTACAGCACATACCAATATGGGAAATCCTGTGGTGAATTTTTCTGCTTGAAAATTGATGTGGGAGGGTGGAGCTCACTGTGATGGTACCACCCCTGGACTGGTGGTCCTGGGTACTATCTGTCTATCTATCTATCTATCTATCTATCTATCTATCTATCTACTGTTGTGCATATCATCTATCATCTTTTCATCTTCCATATAAGACATTTTATGTGCCAGGCAATTATTCTAAATTTGAGCAACATTCCCATCCCAAAAGAAACACTGTTTCTTTGCTTGATTTTTCTCTTTTCTTTGTATGTATTTTTCTCTAACACAATAAATTCCTACCAATGTTTAGATCTGTAACTGACTTTTAACTGGATTCTTTGGTATTTTGATGTCAAGTTTCTTGAGTTCTTTGTATATTTTAGTGATCAGCCTGCTGTCAGATGTGGAGAAAAACTCAAAGCCATCCCACTAAAATCAGGAACACGACAAGGCTGTCCACTCTCTCCATACCTCTTCAATATAGTGCTTGAAGTTCTAGCAATAGCAATAAGACAACATAAGGAGATCAAGGGGATTCGTATTGGAAAGGAAGAAGTTAAGCTTTCGTTATTTGCAGATGATATGATAGTATACA
>NW_026068792.1:45256-60545 GCF_014885135.2 Alexandromys fortis
TATTTATGAAGTCCCATAAGGTGTACCTATATTCCTTTGGGTTGATTTTTTTAACCAGAAGATAAATAATTCCTGTACAGTAGCCAAGATAGCCTATGATTGTGAAATTAAGACAGGCAGAGACTATTTCTACATCTCAGACCCTATCATTCTAGGTATCACATAGATGGCTGTACAGACATATTTTTCTGTGTCCCATAGCCAAGCACTGTCATCAAAAGTTGGACATAAGAAAACTTGTAATTTTTTGATTCCAAGAGCCTGGATACTGTTCTAGGGGATATGTACAATGAGTGTCTTTAAGACACAGTCACTGCCACTACTGACATGGTAATGATACACATATACACAAAAGGGTCAAGTCATCTTCCTATACTGCAGGCCACATTCTGGCAGTAGCTTTAGATGTACCTTGGTATATTGATGTAGGTCTCCTTGTACACTGTGAATACCATTGGTCAATAAAGAAACTGGCTTGGCCTGATAGGGTAGAACAGAGCTAGGTGAGGAAAACTAAACTGAATGCTGGGAGAAAAAAGGAGGAGTCAGTGACAGAGACAGACATGCTTGGAACCTTGCCAGTAGGCCATGATCCTCATGGTAAAATATAAAATAATGGAGATGGGTTAATTCTAGATGTAAGGGCTAGCTAGAAGTATGATTAAGTAATTGGCTAAGCAGTGGTTTAATTAAAACAGTTTTTGTGTGGTTATTTCAGGAGTCTGGGAAGTTAGGAAATGAACAAGTCCCATTCTTCACAACTGTATGTGACATGGAAGGTGAAATTCATTGCAAGCCATATTCTCACTTATACAATTTTAACATTTCCTATAAAAACAATGTATTTCTCATCAGGGAAACCATGGGTATTACAAGGTAAACATCACCCTATATTCTTCTGTCACAATTGGACAACTAGTCATGAGCTAAAAGGTACTGAAATGAACTGTAAGTTGTAGGGTCCTCAGGAGAATGTGAAAGTATCTAAGAAACATGGCAAGAAAATCTTTATAACAGACAGCCCTGCTCCTTTGAAACAAAGGATAGAGATATTAAAAATATTTTTTGGCCTAGGACAAACACAAAATGTTATCATGACTATGTTAGTTTTTTGGCTTATTTTATTGTTGCTTGTTTTTGTCAACATGACACATGCCAAGGTCATCTGATAACAGAAACACAAGATGCCTTTATCATATTGGTATGCAATACATCCTTGAAGATATACATGAGCAATGCCAACCCTGGGAAGATGATCATGAGTTATATAAGAAAGTGAACTCTCCTAGGTGGTTTTATTGTCAACTTGACACAAGGAAAAGTCATCTGGAAAAAGGGAGCCTCAATTGAGGAAATAACTCCATCTGTGGGAAAGCCTGCTGGACATTTTCTTAACAATTGATGTGTGAGGACCTATCCCACTTTAGGAAAGCTACATTGCATTTCTTGATTGATGACTGATGTGGAAGTGCACATACCAATGTGGGAAATTTTGTGGTGAATTTTTCTGATTGATAATTGATGTGGGAGGGTGAAGCTCACTGTGATGGTACCACCCCTGACCTGGTGGTTCTGGGTTCTATAGTAAAGCAAGCTTAGCAAGCCATGGAAAACAAACAAGTAAGCTGCAGCATTTTCTATTGTTACAGGGAGTGGGGTCCCTAGTTTTGGCTGTCCGACTAGCTTACACCTGAAATAATCACACACAACTGTATTAATTAAAACACCGCTTGGCCATTACCTCTAGCCTCCTATTGGCTAACTCTCACATCTTGATTTAACTCATTTCTATTAATCTATGTTTACCATGAGGTCATGGATTACCAGGAAAAGTTTAGCATGTTTGACTTGGCGACTTCATGGCAGCTCTCTCTCTGATTCTGCTTCCTTCTTCCGAGAATTCAGTTCTGCCTTCTCCACCTACCCAAGTTCTGCTCTATCAAGCCAAGCAGTTTCTTTATTGATTAACCAATGAAAGCAGCACAAAAACAGAAGAACCTCCTACACCACTCCATAGCCTCTGCTTCAGGCCTTTCCTTTAGTTTCTGCCCTGATTTCCTTTAGTGATAGATTGTAAGCTGTAAGATTGAATAACACTTTGATTTCCAAGGTGTTTTTGGGCAAGGTCTTTATCACAGTAACAGACAAGCAAACTAGAACACAATCTCAGTTAAATATCCTGGTACCTCTGAGTTACTCATGAGTGAGAATACAAGCATTGCTTTCTTAAAGTAATTAGGTATTCCATATGTCCACATTGCTAGGTAGATGAATATATACACAGATTCATGCCCCTATCTCACTTCAGTCTCCTGCCAGCTGTTTTTCTGGAATAGCTCACAGACCCCTTTACACTTGAGTTTCATGATTTGACTTTTAGGAGACACATTCTTCTATTCAGTGGACTTTTTGTAAATAATGATAGCACTCTTCAGAACATGTTCTTTTTCTATGACATTTAATTTGTATACACTTCAGTTTTCAAGCTCCAATGCCTGGATATATATTTATACCTGTATTTATACCTACCTACTCTCTACCTTTCCATCTGTTCATTTATGCATGTATCATTTCTTCCATCCATAGATTCATGAACCTATGTACATACCCATTCATCTTTGTATCTATCATCTTTGTCTACCTCTCTAGTATCTACTTATATTTTCATTAATCATTGTATATATTCATCTATCCATCTATCCATACATCTATTTTCTTATATATATATGAATCTATTCATGTATTCGTTGAGCTATCATTCTATCAAGTCATATATGTATGCCTCTACTATGTATTTGTAAGTATATGTATGCATATATGTGTATATATGCATATCATACTCACATATTTGTGAATGTATGTATATATTTATGTATCTATATGTTCCTATAATGTGTGCATGAATGTATATATGTATTTATAGACATATCCACTGATGAATCTATCATCTATGTATCTATCTATATATAGATATATATTATATGTATATATATAGATTATATATAATCTATATAACTTAGTACATATTTATCTATTAATCCTTAGATTTATTAACCCCTCTTAACATCCATCATCAATATCTATCCATCTACAGTGCATCTAACCGCTATGTATCTACACAACTATCTACTTCTCCATTCATCCATAGATTCATGTATTTACATATAAGTCCATCTAATATCTATTGGCTGTCTCTCTATCTACCTATGCTTCATGAGTCTATGGATATATTCATCTACCTAGCCATCCATGCATCTATCATCTAATATCTATTACCATGTTTCTATCTATATAACACTTCAATGATCTGCAGGCTTGTTGATTTATGTATATATCCAATATCTATCTATCTGTCTATCTATCTATCTATCTATCTATCTACTGGTATGCATATTATCTATTATCTATCATCTTTTCATCTTCCATATAAGACGTTTTATTTTATGTGCCAGGCAATTGTTCTAAAATTGAGCAACATCCCATCCCAACAGAAACATGGTTTCTTTGCTTGCTTTTTCTCTTTTTTCTTTGTATGTATTCTTCTCTAACATAATAAATTCCTACCAGTTTTTAGATCTGTATCTGATTTTTAATTGGATTATTTGCTATTTTGATGTCGAGTTACTTGAGTTCTTTATATATTTTGGAGATCAACCCTCTGTCAAGTGTGGGGTTGGTGCTCTGTAAGATGCTGTTTTATATTATTGGCATTGTCCTTTGACTTACAGAAGCTTTACAGATTCAGGCGGTATCATTTATTAATTGTTGCTCTCAGTGTCTGTGCTACTGGTGTTTATAGGAAGTGGTCTCCTGTGCCAGTGCATTTTAGTTACTTCTCATTTCCTCTTGAATCAGGTTCAGTATAACGGGATGTTATATGTTGAGGTCTTTGATTCATTTGGACTTGACTTTTGTATGTCAATGGGTATAGAAATGGGTCCCTTTGGATTCTTCTACAAGTCTACATCCAATTACGCCAGTGTCATTTGTTAATTTGAATTCTTCTGCATGCTCACATGCAGTTATGTCAGCATCACTTGTTAAAGAGGCTTTCTTTTTTCCATTGTACAATTTTGGATTCTTTGTCAAAAATCAGGTGTCCGTAAGTGTATGGAATAATGACAGGGGCTTTGATTTGATTCCATTGGTGCATTTGGCAGTTTCTATGCCAATACCAAGATGTTTTTATTACTGTAAGTCTATAATAGAGCTTAAAGTCAGTGAATGTGATGCCTCTGGAAGTAACTTTATTGTAGAGGATTGTTGTGGCTATCCTGTGATTTTTGTTTTCCCAAATGAAATTGAGTATTGCTCTTTTGAGGTCTATGAAGAATTGTCGTGTGATTTTGATGAGGAATACATTGAATCTATAGATTGCTTTTGGTTAAGAATAACATTTTTATTATGTTGCTCCTATCTATCCAAGATCATGAAAGAGCTTTCCATTTCGTATATCTTCTTCAATTTTGTTCTTCAAAGGCTTAATGTTCTTGTCATTCATGTCTCCCATTTGTTTGGTTAGTACCCCCAAAATCGTATCACATCATCATTCTAAATACATGTCCCCTCTACAACAACCATAGAATCTAAGTGTTGCTCTTCTTATATTCTTGGACTCAGGGTCCTCCACTAGAGTATAGACATTTTGACAAGGAAAAGTCATGTAAGAAAAGTACACTCTTCCAAGTCCAGGACCATATAGCTGACAAAGTATTTTGGTTGCAGGTGATAATTTTATTAATAATCTAGTAAATTATTAATAATAATATGATTATTTGGTTTTTCCCTTATATTTTTAGCAATTTCCGCTTATGACCTTTATAAATTACACTGGCTATTTTATATTGGACCATAAAATAGATTTCTGATTGAGAAATATGTCTCAACATTTTAAATGATACAATAGGCGTTAGTTCTTTAGGATTACAAGACTTGGAATATTTTCACTGCTCAGAATCCACCACCTAAGACAAGTAGTCATAGAAACATTAGAATGTTTAGAGTTACTTACTGTACTAAGCAACCACTGTCATTTGTTCATTCTGGAAAATAATTTGGAGAGTCTTAAGATTTCTTGGGTGTTTGTGTAGTCTAAACAGCTCATGGTTTTCAAAAAGAACTTCAACACCATTGGATGTTCACCAAACCTGCTCATCTCAATCCATATTGTACTTGATATACAGTCATCTTTATCTTTTTAATGCTACCTGCCAGGCTCTGTGTTCTGTATCTTTAGGTAAGTCATTCTGAAGGTCCTTTGAAAAAGGAATAAATCCCAGTATTGTATCATGTGATGTGAACCATCACATCCTCCTTTATATGTAAACAGTCATATTATTGAACATGTAGCAGGAAAAAAATTGCTTAAATTATGACCCAATAACCTAAATGATGGTGCTGCCAACCCATGGGGTATCCCTCACTTTCTTCTATAAATAGTATTCATCTTAGAACTTTATAACCTATATTATTTATAAAAAAACATTTTTACCAGTATTTTTCATGCATTGTATTTTATCCTGTTTTGGTCCCCCTCAATTCCTCCCGGAGCTTCTCTACCTTCCTACCTCTTGATGATGTACACTTTTACTATGGAAATACATGTAACAGAAAACTGGCTGTCTTGATTTTGAAGTATACAGTTCACTGACATAAGGTGGTTTGTTTATAGACATTTCTGGAACTTTTTTATCTTTTTCATTTTGATTTATCCTCACCCACTGCCCAGTCCCTGGTAACCCCCACTGTACTTTCCACATCTGTGGATTTCACTATATGGGGTGTCTCATAAGTGGGAAATGATGCCATATTTGTTCTTTTGTGATTTTCTCTATCTACTTACCTTTGTGTTCTCAAAGATCTCACATATTAAATAATGTCAAAATTTACTCCTTCAGATTTGCATATGTCTTCAGCCATCAAGTAACATACACATGGATAACACATTTATTTACTGAGAAGAATGCCATGAATGTTGTTCAATGAACATGTATTCAAGATGATTCTTGAATTCTTTTGGTAATATGCTCTGAAACTGAAATGATAGATCTTATGGCAATTCTCTGTTTTAGCCTATGAGGATGACTATCTCACACCTTCACTTGCAGTTCTGTGTTTTTGTTCTTATAAAAAAGTATTGTGCATAAAATGTTTTATTCAAGCTGAAATAAAAAGTAAAAAGAGATACGTATATTATATTTTTCACAAATTTCTGTCATTCATCACTTTCCATTTTAAAGGATATAGGGATGACCACTGTTGACCACTGCTGCATTTATCATACAATTCATGTATTTGTTGGCAAATTTTATGTGTGAATAAAATTCACTTTTAGCAGAGCCAGGGAGCACTGCCTCTGACTGTGAACTATCAGGAAATTGGATTATCCATTATATCTCTATAACTTACTAAAATCAAGGAAACTACTTCACTATTTTCCACTTTGCTCCTAACCTACAAAATTCTGAGATCATACCTATGTGCTTATTATTTCACTTTTATGAGGCTTGAAAGATTTTTATTGAAAAATGTTTTTGCATACAATACAACCTGTTTATGGATTCCTCTCCCACAACTCCTCTCAGATCCTCCTTGACACCCCATTTCCCCAAATGCACACCCATTCTCTGTCACACTAGAATACAAATGGATATTCCAAGATGATTAAAGAAAACAGAATAGTGTGAAATAAATAAAATACCAAGAGAAAGAGACAAAGAAGAAGCATAAGAAACACATACAGATGCAGTGGCACACACGTGTCAATGTAGTAATCTTATAAAAGTAGAAAACTGAAAAGCAAAAAGACCTATACAAGTTAATTATTTAAAAAAAAGTAAGAAAGAAAGAAAGAAAGAAAGAAAGAAAGAAAGAAAGAAAGAAAGAAAGAAAAAGGAACCCACTCAAATCATTAGGAGACAAGGAACCTCCAAAGAAGCCACGGAGTTCACTATGTGTTGCCATCTACAGATGTGCATGGGGCCTGTTCTAAAGAGTAATTGGTATACCCCAGGAGACTCCTTTGGAGGAAACAAACTTTTCCTATGGATTGGAGATAGTGTCTGAGTTAGGCATGGAAGCTTGAAGGACTGAAGGTTTTGTTATTAGATATATGCTTATAAATTCTTATGCAAATCCAGATAACTGGACTGTGAGGAGGGGTCTATGTTCCAGGGATGGATGAGGATTTGTTATGTGGGTCACACTCTGCATCACAGTACTTTTCTCTTTTTCTTTTGTCTTTTTTTCTTGCAGGTGCTTCACTTTATTCCATAATTCCCTGCCCAGTTCAACATTTCTTGTTACTACTAAGAAAATAAGCCCATCTGGATCCATCTTCAAAATGTATAAATTCACCTATAACGTGCAGAGGTAAGTGCTAAGGAGAAAACTACAGAGTGACCTTCAAATTTGTTCTGAAGGATAAACGTGCATCCACACCACAGATAACAGATGTGGAAACAACCAAATCTTCAACAGTCTGAATCTGGATCCACTCTCCCTCAGCGCTCTGTTATTGACAGTGCATTAACCAAGCTGGCTATCCATTCCAAATCCATATTGTTGGTGTAACATTTCAAGTAAAACATCTGTGCTTTCACTTAGTTAGAACACAGTGGGTGTATAAGAGAAAGTGTTTCTGGGCAAGGAAATGCAGTTTGTAGGCTCCTTGAAGGCTTCTTCACGTGAAGTCACTAGCATAGTCCACATTTCAACTGATGAAAAGACTCCATCTTTTACCTTTCTGCAAAACAACCCAGCTGAGATCCCTGGGGCATAATTTTCCATCTGATCATTTTCACTTGCATACAAGGATTTAAACTGATAAGACATGCTGATAACATGGTTCGCAGGATCATGTAAAAGTGTAATTTTGCTGCACAGAAAATAGTTGCTCATGCAAAATTTGTCAACATACTTTGCATATGTTAATGAAGTGAATTTGGTTACTCAAAGGTAGAAATTGGAACAAGTGATAAGGACAAAAAAATCCACAAAGGCTGCCATGATTTCTGTTTTATATATATATATAGTGTGTGTGTGTGTGTGTGTGTGTGTGTGTGTGTGTGTAAGGGTGTTACTGATAGAAATAAGTGTCCAATACATACTATGCAATGAATATACCACCTAACTATATTCCCCAATTTCGTTTTTTTAATACATCTTCAATGTTATAGCCATTATGATTTTAATTTTGCAAGACTCTATTGCTTTCTTTAGCAAAAATCTTATAAATTGTAAAAAAAATATGCAAATAAGAACATCACTGCCTACTGAAGCCAACTGGATAGATAACTGGTCTCCCTGAAGTTACAGTTTTGTGTTCATTTTTCACACTTAAAGATGAACATATCTATTTGCATGTATAAATATGTCACTTATATTTCATTGATACAAATGAGTTCACTAGCTCATTTGTGAGAATTTTGGAGTTTCAGTTTTCAGCATCAACATAGCAACTCAAAACCAGTTGTAACTCCAGTGCTAGTTTCTGACACTCTGTTCTGGACTCTTCAGGCACCAGGCAAACAAGTGGTAAATACATGTATATGCAAGCAAAACACCTCAAAGCATAAAATAATAATCTATTTGGTTTTGTTACATTATAGATATATATGTAGGGTGCGAGCATGTAGGTGTCATGCCCTTTGAGGCCAGAAGAGGGCATCATATCCCCTGGAGGTGGTTGTGAATAGCTCAGGGAACGTACTGGGAAAAAAATTCTGGTCATCTGCAAGAATAGCAAGTGCTCTTACTCACAGAGTGGTCACCAACCTTTTTTCTTTCTTTTTTTTTTTTAAGATTTATTTA
Organism: Alexandromys fortis; assembly: GCF_014885135.2. Classification (NCBI taxonomy): domain Eukaryota; kingdom Metazoa; phylum Chordata; class Mammalia; order Rodentia; family Cricetidae; genus Alexandromys; species Alexandromys fortis. The sequence continues at coordinate 54,068 of NW_026068792.1, forward strand.
TTAATTAAGTATACAGCATTCTACTTGCATGTGTCCCTGCAGGCCAGTAGAGGGCACCAGATCTCATTACAGATGGTTGTGAGCCATCATGTGGTTGCTGGGAATTGAACTCAGAACCTCGGGAAGAAGAGTCAATGCTCTTAACCTCTGAACCATATCTCCAGCCCACCTTTTTTCTTTTATTATTATCTACAGAATGTGCAAAAGTAATATATAGAAAAAGGTTTTCAATGCAACTTCTAGACAGGAGAAACAAAATGGCACTTTAAGACTCTAACAGTGATTCATTCTGTGTCTTCCATTTTTTCCTCATGTTCTTGGTTGATTCCACACTTCTCTGACACCATCTACAACTCTGCTGAAGTGAAGGAGTGGATCTTCAGACTGGCAAGCATCCTTTCAATTTTTTGGTCTGGGGTTTTGGGATAAGCCTACCTACCAGTAGACTGGTGACTTTGGGAATTCAACAACAAGGCTCTACACCTGATGTACATTGGATTGTGGGAAGCTTACTACTATCAAGAAGTCACCAAATCAGGTTCAATAACCAGACTGCCAGTGCACAGTGCTATGAACTCTAGCTGGACCATTTCAGTACAAATTGAGTATGCATGGAGCTTGATTGTCTAATTGTATGCAGCCCATGGTCCCTATTTTTACCTCAGTGGCCATTATGGTCTGCTGGATCAGAGCCCCATACCCTGATTTCGTGATCCTGTGCTACAACACATCAGTCTTATTTCTGATTTTCAATATCATTTGCACAGTTCTGGCTGTGAGTTGGAACCACCTGGTGGATATGTATGGTGAAGGTACCCTTGACTTCCCACTAACATTTCCAGTTGGGAAAGATGATCTGATAAGGAAGCAGAGAACCCATGTGTTCCCACTGGGGATGCTGACGGCTGTGCTTTCAGTTATCAGCATCATTGCGTTGTACGGGATGTGGTTAATTAAACCAAAGGCCAGAGTTAAGCCAACAGTTGCCTCGATAGATCCCCATCTGAAGACCTGAGCTAAGGGCTCCTGTGTCAGCAACATCTGCCAGGAGACTCCTTCAAGATAATTTCTGTATGCACATAAACCTGCTCTGGTCATCTACTCATTTAAAATAAAATGTTAACTGTATTACCCATGTTTGTCACCTGCTTACGGCCTGGCCTCTCTACTCTACAAATGCACTACTATCTCTTAAGGTCTTCATTTTTGGAAATACAGGCCAGGATTGTACATAGAGATACTTAAAACAAAGTACTTTAAGCAATGTACATAGAGATACTTAAAACAAAGGCGGGGAAGAGTTCATGTTACATAGATGCGCATGACCAACTCCAGACTTAAAGGAGGTTCATAAATAAGCTCATACCTACAAACATGAAAGCAACTATATCTCCACTGTGGAGTCCTTAGCTTTAACACCGCTTTGGAGGTTGGAGCAAAACTTCTGAACTTTGGCACCACTGACTGTGTTGGGATTGGGGAGATAAAGAGTGCAATGGAGGGCTGGAGAGATGGCTCAGCGGTTAAGAACATTGTCTGCTCTTCCAAAGGTTCTGAGTTCAATTCCCAGCAACCACATGGTGGCTCACAACCATCTGTAATGAGATCTGGTGCCCTCCTCTGGACTGTAGACATACACACAGACAGAATATTGTATACATAATAAATAAATAAATTAAAAAAAAAGAGTGCAATGGAGCTAAACGAAAAGCATCCAGGGGCACTGTCCACTAGGGGGCACTAGCACACTTCTGTTTACCTTTTCTGAAGCACCCAACCACCACATACATAACCTCTCACAAATAGTGTATTTCCCTTTTTAAGAACAATTGAGCTAGCCCCACACTTTAACCATATGGATGGAAGCTGTGCTATGTTAAGAGTATTATGACAGAAATTGGTAGGCAAATAGAACCACATAGGGTCCTCTTGTTCCACATTCTAAATAGGTATGCTTTGGCAAATAAGTAAATGAGTAAATAAATAAATAAATAAATAAAGTCCTCATAATATAAACTAGAGAGATGGGTGGGAAGCTTGCAAACGTTATTCCAAATACTTTATTTTCCAGCAGTTCCACCTCAGTCATTGTTTGTTCTCAGACAGAGCTAGAAGGCAGTACAGCCTCCAGCTGAAGCAACCACTTCAACTTTTACATGAAATAGCTAAAATTAGAGTCTGAATTTTTCAGTGAAAAATTTTCAGAAGTTTTTACTCCAGTAAGGCATAGAGCAGAGGTTCTCAGTCTTACTAATGTGCTGACCCTTTAATAGAGTTCCTCATGTTGTGGTAGCCCCCAAGCATAAAATTATTTCGTCGCTACTTATTAACTGTAATTTGCTACTGCCATGAATCATAATATAAATACCTGATATGCAGCCCCTGTGAAAGGGCACTCAACCCCACAAATGGCACAACCCACAGGTTGAGAACCACTAGCATAGAGGAAGAAGATGGGAAGGAGAGTGTTAAAGAGCCTAAGGAGAAATATGAGATAGAATTCATCCCAGAACTTCATGGAGACCACAGTATCAGAAATAAGGAATGGCAGAGGAGTGCCATTCATTCAAGTTGTTGGAATGCACACCACCATTGCAAGACCGTTAATGTGAAATTCCCAAATGAAGCATTGCTAAGATGTTAGACTCAGTAAGCTTTAGCAAGTCACAATGATGGCAGAAATCAAGGAAGGGAGATGGTAATTGTTCTCATTACAAAGAGGAAGACATGAAGTGATATCATGACTCCAAATATTTTTGCAGAATCCTGACATGGACTTATGATTTTTAATTGAATAAAAATTGGGGGAGATGCCATGAATATAGATATGCCATAGATATAGGGATCTGATCAAAGTATAGAACATTCCCTAATTTGTAGTGAGTGAGGTCCATATGACCTGAAGAAATGGAGGTGGGAAAGAGGAGGGGGTGGGGTTTAGGGTAGAGGAGGAAAGAGAAACTGCATTCAAGATGCAAAATATGAGAGAAGAGCAAAAACGAAGCAACAATTTCTAGGTTGAGAATATTCTCAGATGAAAGCCATGGGAAGAGGTCCAGAGATGCAGTGTTTGTAAGCTGTGACTTATGTTGAGGTAGGCTCTTTGTTTAATGCCCATATTCCTGCAAGTAATTACATCAGTTAGGCATCCTGGATGCTCTGTGACAGGAATTATTCAACTATTCAATTTGACATTTTCACTTTTTTATATTTTTCATTTTCTTTGACTGGTATGCCTACTTCTACTACCATCTCCTGTATTTTGTTGGTGATGCATGAATTTGTAGTTCCTGTTTGCTCACCTAGCTTTCTCATTTCAAAATTCCAATTTGTGCTTTCTTTATTCCTTATATCTCTGTATTCAAGTCTTGAATAGTTTTATCCATTTCCTTTGGTTTTTTTCCCTTGGCTTTCTTGAAAAGATTTATACATTTTCCACAGTATTTGTTTGCCTTTTTTCAATTTCTATAAGTGGTTTAATAATTTCCTCTTTAGGGATATCTAACATCTTCAATAGGTTAGATTTAAGGCTTATTTTGGTGTGTGTGTGAGTGTGCTTCAGCTATGTAGGGATTTTCAGGTCTTGCTGTACTAGGAGAGCTGGGCTCTGGTAGTGACATATTGCTTTGCCTACCTTTTATTGTGTTCTTATGCTGGCATCTAGGCCTATGCATTTGTGTTGACTATAGGCCTCCTTAACAATTTCTGGTTCTGTCAGTTTTGGATGGGTAATTTGTTTCATGGAGTTCTGACAGCCAGCATTTCCTCTGGTCAAACAGAGAGTCTCTGTCTAAGTCAGGGTTTGAGACACAGTGACCAGGAGGGAAGGGGGCCTTGGTAGGGTGGGTATCATGAGAATAAGAGGCATCTGTTGGCAACTGGACTGACTACGTAAACTTCTGGTGAGGATCTTTGCCTCTGGCTAAACAGGGAGTGTCTGCCCAAATTGGGATCTGGGACATGGCAACAAGAAGGAGAGGCAGTTGCCAGGTGATGATGGTGCACGCCATTAATCCCAGCAGTTGGGAGGTAGAGGCAGGTGGATATCTATGAGTTTCAGGCCAGCCTGATCTACAGAGCGAGTTCCAGGACAAGCTCCAAAGCTACACAGAGAAACCTTGTGATGGGGGAGGAGAGGTGGGACTGTGTACTGTGGGCAGGAATCTAGAGAGTAGGGGAGATCTAAGAGCCACAGTGGCCCATGGTCAAGCAGGTGGTCTCCACCTGAACTGGAGGTCAAGACATGGAGATGAAGAAGGGTGTGGTTTGGGCCAGGTTAGGCAGGTACCTCAAGATTTGGGGGAGGGGTCATCAGGTGGGTGACCTACTTGGAATTTTGGCATCTGGAGTGGTCTCGGATCAAAAAGGTGGCCTCCATCCTAGTTGGAGGCTGGGAAATAGTGACCCAATTTCCATCTTTAAATTATCCCTATCCAAATACTCTTCTCCCACCCTGCCTTTGTGCAACTACTGTCTTTGTACATTCCTGATTACTGTGCATATTACATGTCATAAATTCACATCTGAATATTTATGGATTGAATCTGCAGGTGAGACAGAAACTTTGGGATTTGTTTCTATGCATGTAGGATACCTCACTCTCTATGGCCTTTTCTAGTTCCAGCCATTTGCCAGTATATGTCACGGTTTCATTTTTTCATAAGAGCTGAACAACATTCCACTGTGTGTCTGAAGCACATTTTAATTATCCATTAGTCAGTTTAAAGACATTTAGGTTGCTTCCAGTTTCTGGTTCTTGTGAATAAAGAAGCAATCATTCCTGAGGGTGTATGTGTGGTGGAGGATATGGAGTTCTTTGAGCACAGGACAAGGATTAGTATGACTTAGAGGTATGCTAGATTTGGTTTTACTCTTTGGAGGGTTAGTTATTCTGATTTCCAGAGTGAATGTACCAATATATGGTTCCATCAAGACTAAAGGATAGACAATCTTGCTCTATAATCTAGTCAGCGTTTGCTGTCAAATTTATTTTTATTTGCTTGGTTGTCTTTTGTTTTATTTGTTTGTTTGTGGTTTTGTTGTTGTTTTTGTTTATCATAGCCCTTTAGATTTTGGTAAGATAAAACGTCAATGTGGGCTCAAGGTCCCCTGTAAGGGAGCCCGGGCACCCTCAGCCTGGGCTCCAGGGGCTCCTGTGCTCTACTGGATCCTGCACTGCCTGCCCCGTCCTTCCTTCTGTCCCCGGATCATTGGGCTACAAGGCGGCCTTGTTTAGGTGCTGAGGAGTTCTATCTGGACGGGTGAGTGTGTGCTATCCAGGGGCGATTGTCCTGGAAGAGAGCACAAACCCCCCTCCCCCAGCTCCTGCTGCAGGGCTGTCTTTCTTATGCACGACCCAGCACCCCAGCACCCCCCAACCCTGCCCTGCTGTATGCTATGACCAGTGCTCAACAACAGTTTTAAGCTCCTACACTAAGGCTACCCACCCAGACCGGTGAGCCTCAAGGTCCCCTGTAAGGGAGCCTGGGCACCTTCAGCCTGTACTCCAGGGGCTCCTGTGCTCTCCTGGATCCAGCACTGCCTGCCCCTATTCCTTCTGTCCCCGGATCATTGGGCTACCAGGCAGCCCTGTTTAGGTGCTGAGGAGTTCCGTCTGGACAGGTGAGTGTGTGCTATCCAGGGGCGATTGCCCCGGAAGAGAGCACAAACCCCCCTACCCCACCTACGTCTGCAGGGCTTTCTTTCTTACACACGATCCCCGCTCCCCCTCCAAGAGTGCATTTTCTGCAAGGTCCTTTGCTCAGGAACAGTTTTCTGCTCCTACACTAAGGCTTGCAATCCAGAGCAGTGAGTGCCTGCCTACATGTCAGGCCTCAAGGACCCCTGAAAGGGAGCACGCACACTTTCAACTTGTGAGGCAGGGTCTCCTGTGTTCTACTCGTCCCTGCCCTGCCCCCAAGTTGCTCCTTTTTGTCCACAGGTCATTGGACTACCAGTCGTTCATGTTTGGGTGCTGAGGAATTCCAGCTCGAAAGGACGGTCCCTGCTTCTACACTGAAGAGATACACACAGAGACTCAGTCACAGCAAAGACTGGTCCAAGACACCAGGCCTCTCCTGGCTCCATTTGAAGGAGGAGATGGGAAGGCGCCAATGCAAGACTTCCTCCAACAACCTGAAAGGCAACATGACATCACCAGAATCCAGGAATCCCGAAATAAGAAGAATTGTACTCCCGACTACAGAAGAATTAGAAGAAATCGACTCAAAAGAGAATTATATGAAAATAATAGAAGACCTTAAACAGGAGGTGAAAAACTGCCATAAACAATTAGAGATTACAAACAAAAAGGTAGAGGAAATGAATAAATCACTCAAAGATACCCAAGAAAACCAAGAGAAACAAGAAAAAGCAATCAAACAGGTAAGGGAAGCGGTTCAAGTCCTGAAGAATGAAATGGAAGTAATGAAGAAAACACAAACCGAGGGAAGGTTGGAGATGGAAAATCTGGGTAAAC
>NW_026068792.1:71505-72398 GCF_014885135.2 Alexandromys fortis
TGCCCAGGGCGATGTCCCCAGTTAGTTCCTGGGGCAGCTGCAGATAGGGAACCTGAAATGGCCCTATCCTAGAGCCATACTGATGAATATCTTGCATATCACCATAGAACCTTTATCTGGCGATGGATGGAGATAGAGACAGAGACCCACACTGAAGCACCGGACTGAGCTCCCAATGTCCCAATGAGGAGCAGAAGGAGGGAGAATATGAGCAAAGAAGTCAGGACCACGAGGGGTGCACCCACCCACGGAGACAGTGGGGCTGATCTAGTGGGAGCTCACCAAGGCCAGCTGGACTGCGACTGAAGAAGCATGGGATAAAACCGGACTCTCTGATCATGGCGAACAATGAGGGCTGCTGAAAACCCAAGGACAATGGCACTGGGTTTTGATCCTACTTCATGTTCTGGCTTTGTGGGAGCCTAACCAGTTTGTATGTTCACCTTCCTAGACCAGGATGCAGGGTGGAGGACTTTGGACTTTCCACAGGGCAGGGAACCCTGACTGCTTTTCAGACTGGAGAGGGTGGGGGAGAGGTGTGGGGGAAGGGGTAGAGGAATGGGCAGAGGGGGAGGAAAAAGGGAGATGGGGAGGGAAATGGGAGGTGGGGAGGAGGCAGAATTTTTTTTCTCAATAAAAAAAAGAACAGGAAATAATTAAACATGGACGGGGAGTGTTAAGTGGGAGGGGTGACTGGAGAAGAGAAGAAAGGGGGGACTGGCGTTGGAAAATAAATGAAGGATTTTTTTAACTAAAATATATTTAAAAAACAGGTACTTTGGACAGCAAAACAAAATGTTTCAAAGGGAAATTTTTAATTTAATTTTGTCAGCAAAAACAGAAAAAGGGAAATTGATATTTTCCAGACAGTAAATTTTAGACAATCAAAGTCA
>NW_026068793.1:0-2664 GCF_014885135.2 Alexandromys fortis
AAGAAATTCAAGAAATTAGGGGTAGTCATAATATAGTCATAAAATAGGATGCATGCCAGCTCTCTTACTGTCCAGAAATAGAAACTGAATTAAAGAAATTGAAGTTTAGAGCACCAAAAATTACTAGTATTGAACAACAAAATATATAATTTCCACCAGACCTTTACTTCGTTCTATACAGAACTGTTAAGAAAATGACATAAGAGACTGTTAAGTGTCATCATACAGAAAATATTTAATAAATTTTTCATTCCTTTTCACAATTATTTTATCATTAGTTTTTAAAAAGTTGAGTGAATACATAAGATTAATACATAAAAATCCTTTAAAAGGAAACATGATCTATTTTCTAATTTTATTGATTGAATCAGCTATAGATAAAGAAATACAGACATTATAGAAATGTAATCTAATGATCCGGGAGGAGATGCTAAGTCATGAGGAAAGACATTTCAAACCCAGAGCATTAACAAGAAGTGACAGTAGAAGTATTTTAATAACGTGCTTAATACATTATTTGAGCTTGAGAATTTATAAACAGGAGGGCACACATGCTCTGTATGTTTTATAATACTAACCCTTATATATCAAAGACCCACAGTATGAAATGTGCGTTTTCTTTTCTCACTTATTTTGCGTCAAATTCTAATAATTTGATTTCTTTTCATTTTGCAGGGATATGAGAAAGCATTTACACTTCAGCAAGACGAGTTTGCTAGGGTACACTTATATTGTACCTAATATTATTAAAGAATTCATAGTAAATCTTTATTTCATTTTTTAAGAAACAATAGTTCACAAAATTTGTGTCTCTTGATGAAAATCATGTAACAAGGAAATAGAATTTTAATGTAGTTTTACCTGTTATTTGCTTATTAATTGCACTGAGACTAATTCCATTCCACAGTGCATTTCTTAATTGAATGCTTCTATGAATTGAATTCCTGTTCCCTTATGTCATTAATAATTTTACAAACCGAAGACAACTCATAGCTATTTAACTAAGAACAGTCTAATGAGAATAGTAGTGTGGTAACACACCTGGGATTTTTGCTTCCTGTCATATTTTGACACAAAGTAACAGTAGAAACTTGAGTAAACTAGTTCCTGAGAACGTGTTTCAGATACTTATATACGAAGGGAAAAGCAATAATTGTATAAACCATATGAGATCCTAGTTTGAAATCTGGAGTGCTGCAAAGTGTAAACTTCCAGGCACACAATAGAAATGGCAATCTCAGAACTGGTCATTATTCCAAGTTTGGCTTCTCACTTTTATTGCACTGAGCAATCTGTGAATCATTGCTTTGGGAAGCACACTTCCGCATACTACTTTTCAATGTTCTTCCAAGAGACACAGCTACATGATAAGTTCTAAAATGGCATGAGAAACTAATAACACTACGATGTAAATTTGAAACATGGGAGCATTCCACATATTTATTATTCATAAATATTTATTGTTATTTGTTGTCAGAAATGGAGAAAGCACAGAGGCTCAGCTACTTCAGTATCTGACTATTGTTTCTTAGCAAGTCAGAGCTGTATATTTGACCCGAAGGAAGAGTTGATCCCAATTTTATCACACCATATCTTACCACCTTGAATATCCCTAGAAATGATAGGTGGCTCTGCTGAACTACTCTTTCCAAAGCTTCCACTTGTGGGTGGGAACCCCTTGCAAGCATCATGGAGACAAAGGCCAGTTAACCCAAGGAAAGTCAGGACTGTTATCACAATCACGCTGCTGTAGTTTTAATGCTGTGTTTTCTCGGGTACTCTGGAAATAAGATTTTACAGATTAACTTTTATTTATGTATGTATGTATTTATTTATTTTGCTTTCCAGTATGTGTGTGTGTGCTTTTATTCACATGTACACACACTTAATATTGTGCTCATATGTGTATGTGCATGGGAGGCCAGAGGTCATTGTTATGTGTCTTTCTCCACTTTACATCTTTTGTTTATTTTTATTTGATGTGTATGAGTATTTACCTACATGTATGTCTATGCAACCATGTATGTGCCTGTTGCCCTCAGAGGCCAGAAGGGCTTACTGAAGCTCCTGGAACTGGAATTATACACTCCTGTAAGCCTCTGTCTATGTGTTAGGAATTCAACCCAGGACCATCAAAATGAGTTTGGGTCTTCGGATATGAGCTGGTTCATCTGTAAAAAGAGCAAGTCCTCTTAAGAGTAGAGCTCTGTCTCCAGCACCCCCAGCTATGGAGATAGAATTCCTCTCTGAACCTGGAACTCACCTTTTTGCTAGACTGGCAAGGAAGTGAATTCCAAAGATCATCCCATTTTCTTTCGCTATCCCTGGATTATGAGCACATGTCACTGTGCCTGGATTTGTTGTTGTTTTGAGTTTTTACCTTACTGCTGTTAATTTGATCTCAATTCCAATGCTTTCATGCCATCAAGCTGGGCTCTGGCTTGATGAAGAAAACAGTTCCTAAGAGGTTGAACCTGTCCTTGCTGCTGCATCTGTGTGAGGCTTGTTTCATTCCACTGGTGCTCAGTTCTGCTGACTTCTTGGCAGGGAACACCAGTTAAGATCCTGGTCCTCACCATCGCCTCCAGGTACCTCGTGGTACTTATACTAGTGACCTGTCAGCTGGGAGCAGTCTTTCTCTCCCTTTGGTCCCCGCAAGCAACA
>NW_026068793.1:3495-6299 GCF_014885135.2 Alexandromys fortis
TTTTTTTTTTCCCCTAAACTTAACCTAGTCCTTTGTTCTGCCAATACCTTAAACAAGTATAAGATACACCAGATATTTCCATACCACAAACACCAGACAGGATCAAAGAGACCAGCTATGCCAGATTATGACCAGCACCCAGCTTTTTCAAGTTGCCCCCCCAACCAAGATGATGCCCACAAATAAGAAGAAATCAGTCTTGAGTATCTGCCACCCCAATTCCTTTAACCTTTTGTGCCTAACTTCCTGCCTTTTTATTATAAAAAAAAAGAGATGGGAATATAATTGTCTGTCTTCTCCCTTTAAGAGACAAGCCTGCCCACTCCCTCCCCTGTCTGCAGAGGTAAGTGGATCTTTCTTCTGTTTCCAGCCTAAGCTCTCTTCCTCCCCCATCCTCTCTCCCTGCCTCTCTCTTCTTGTCCCCACTCTCCTTCCCTCTTCCTTTCCCCTTCCCTTCCATAACCCACTAAATATATATCCAACCACCCTCTCTGTATGGTATGCTTATCCATCTTTGTCTCTTACCTGCCACAGCTCCTCGTGGGACCTGCTAACCCACCGTGGTCTCTCACACTCCATATGGCTCCCTTGCAAGTGGTCGCTGCCCCTTGTGCATGCTGCTTGTTGCTGCCACTCAGAAAACTATGCAGTACTTTATTTTTACCATTACAACTATGATGTGGAAATGTAAGATAAAACAAACAAAAACAGCAAAAAAAAAAAAACCCACTTTTCTCCCAAAGTTGCTTTAGCCATGTTTTTCATCACAAAAGAAACCCAAACTAACATCGTGATCATCAAGAGATACTTATTTTGCAATGATACTCTAAGAAGTCTGGAAAAGTAAAGAGAAAGAAAGCAAAGCCTGAAGCAGATAAGGGTCATCCATCTGGACATCTAGGCTGCATATTTCCAGTGACTCAGGGTTGATACTCTGCTCATCCAAAGATTGGTAGGAAGCTAGTGTGACTGAACAGAGGGACTGTCTTGAGAATGGTTGTAGAAAGTTTTGTCATCGTAGTTAGATAGGGTAGAACACAGAGCACTGGTTATAGAATAAAGCTAACTGCCCAAGCCAAGGTGTGAGCCTGTAAATAGCATTCCTCCATTGGCTCCTACTCTGAGTTCTTTCTCTCAGTGAAAGATTATGACCTGGATGTATGAGCCAATTTAACCTTTTCCCCCTCCAATTGCTTTTGGTCATGATGTTTATCACAGTAACAACAGAAAGAAAGCCAGAACAGTATTGAGCTAATACTGAAAGGTATGAACATGGACAAGATCAGGAAAGAAAGAACATGAAATCGCTTTCTGATATTTAGAGATCATAAGAAGGAAAGGGTTGTGTCTTCATCAGTCTATTATGTTACAATGAATCACCTGAGACAGTTATAGAGAAAAGAGATTTCATTCCTTAAAATCCTGGAGGATGGCAAATTAAAAAAAAAAAAAAAAACTTATGATACAAGTCCAGTGAGGGTTTCTCTTTGCTAGCAATAGCTTCTTGTTGCTGTCTCCCAAAGCAGAGGAATTTTGCTTCCTTAAAGAACAGAAACAGAGGGCAATATTTTCAAATGCTATATGAAATGTGGTTTGATAAGGCTCTTAATATATCCACAAGGCAGCATTGCCCTGACTTAATCAGCTAATAAGATTCCTATTTTTAATAGAATCTCCCTAGTCATTAAACTACAACATCAGATTTTTCAAGAGAACTCATTCAATCCATAGCCGTAAAAGTTGCAAAGTTAAGCTGTGCATTTTGAATAAAAGGAACACAAGTGAACCCTCAGCACATTATGACGGATAAGGGATCCCTCCAATTAAATATTTCGGGCTCTCTAGTGACATACCTTATAACTACACAGCCAGGTAAGGTTGACTTAAAAGGAATAGTTACTGTTGAGCTGATGTGCAGCTGTTTTTAACAGCAAAGAAGTTCTTTGAATGTTGTATAATTATCACTCAGATTACATTTTTAATTGTCTTTGGAATCTGAGATGATTTATTCCCCATGTTTATTACAGAGTAAAAGGTCAGCTAGGATTTTCAGTGGGAAGTGAGTGTAGAGGAGAGACAGTCACAAACGAATTTCCATCTGGATGTCACTTTCAGTATTCTCCTTTTCTTTACACAGCATATTGGGAAGCGTGAGCACACCAATTGGTGGCCCAGTACAAAAAAGTTAGCCCAAAAACCACACATAAAGTAACATTAAGTTGACTCAATAGGTTATATTTAGAAATATATGTGTATATATGCAGAGTACATTGTGACCTTGAGCCAACTTCACCCTTTTCTCAATATGCCTGCAATAAGAATTAGTGAAAAAGGATGCAATGAATCTGGAGAAGAAGAGAGGGTTCTCTGTAAGGGTGTGGAGGTAAGAAAGGGAAGGAGGAAATCTGTTGTTGTAATCTTAAAAGTCGATTTTTTTTTTAAAAAAATTAGTGTGTCAATAAGCAACACACACATCCTTCCACTTAATAATCAGTGATGATATCAAATTGACTCTGAAATACTTTTCTACAGAAGAAGGTCTTCAGATAATTGTTTATAAGTCATAGGAAATTTGCAATTTTATGTTCGTGTTTGACTGATAGGACTGGGAAAGACTGGATTCTACATTTCAATTCCATTTTTATTTACCATATTAGGCATAAATGATAGAGAATCTTATAGACAGAAACTGACATTATTGGATTCACAAGAACCAGAATTAACATGCACTTTTTTTAATTAATTTATATATTTATTAAAGATTTCTGTCTCTTCCCCACCGCCGCCTCCCCTTTCCCTCCCCC
>NW_026068794.1:0-4570 GCF_014885135.2 Alexandromys fortis
AAATTTTCTTATAAAATTGGTTTACATTTAGGGAATGTATAGTGATGGTTTGAATTAACTAATCATAGTTTAGATAACTCCAGTAAATTAAAATAAGGTGGAATAAAAAGAGTAGGAAATGAATAGAAAACTGTTCTGTTTTCTGAAGAGTGGCTTTTTGGTTCATACCATGTGAGTCTGCATTCCAGGCCAAACTGAAGTCTCACGTTCAGTCTCTTTTCTCCTGTTGCAATTGTTTTGTAAAGGAGCTGATTATTCTCAAAAATACTTGTAATATTCTGCATGATTGAACAGTCTTAATTGCTGAGCCATCTCTCCAACCTCTTTAATTATATGTGTGTGTATGTGCATGCATGTATGTGTACACATGTTATAAATATATAGAGAATACAATATCCAACATTATCACAATCTGTTACATATTTCTAGATAAATCAAATGTCCACTCCTCTTTTAAAAGACTGTTTTACTGTATAAGTTGGAGGGCTGATGATAGACACTCCTTCCATACTGGTGCAATAAGAGTTGTCTAGGATCTGTGTCTACGTTGCTTGACTTTTCCCTGGTCCATCTATCATGCTGAAGTTATCAATCAGGAGCATCTCAGGGAACTCATAAAGAAGAACGGCAAAAGAGGAATCTAATATATCTAATATTTCATAAGGATCCACATGGGTAATAGAACTATGTTAGACAATCCCTATTCCTCTTATGTGGATCTTATGGGGAGTTTATAGGTATGGTGTTTTAGCCTCTCTTCCCAAGGAGAAGAAACTGACATTAAGGCAGTGTTCTGTGACAAAGTCCAAGCTGTCTACCACAGTGCACTGGACTCATGCCTGGAATTATATTTTCAAAGCTTTTGTTGTCTCTATTGGGTGACTGCTAGTACAGAGATGTGCAAAATACAGAAATAATGTATGAAGAAAACAAAGCTGCTTTCTCAGTTGGCTCACAATGCTGAGTGATCGTGGGGACATTTTGTTTTTATGGAGAAAGATCAGATCTTAGTGTGAAAGTATGATAATACATATATACAAGATGGTGACCCTATGTCCCTATGTACAAACCAGATTACAGGTTTGAACATAACTTTCAGCTAGTTAAAAACAGTCTTTAACTTTAGTAAATCTAAATCTTTATGTGCCAGAGTTTATGGCTAGTACAGTTTAGATAGTCAGTACTTTGTGGAAGGAATGGCTGCTTTATAATGTCAGTATCAATTAATTTACATTGGTAAATTTTGAATTCTCGATAACTGAAAATACCAGTAAGTTGGGTAACAAAAATGTTGAAGCAATAGTGCTTTTCTTACTTCATTTTGTACTTTTGGAGATAAGATAATAAAAATACGTTATACATTGAGTGTATCTGTGTATCTTCTGTAGTGCTCAGCTTCTTGTGGTAAAGGTGTAAAGTACCGGGAGGTCTTCTGCATTGATCAACTCCAAAGAAAATTAGAAGAAAAACATTGCAGTCATCTGCATAAACCTCGAACTCACAAAGCTTGTAGATCGGGACGGTGCCCTTCATGGAAAGCCAATAGATGGAATGAGGTATGTGGCATTTTCAACTATCACATGATCTATCTATCTATCTATCTATCTATCTATCTATCTATCTATCATCTATCTATCTATCTATCTATCTATCTATCTATCTATCTATCATCTTTCTATTGTCTATCTTTCATCTATCATCTATCTATCTCTGTCTTTCATCTATCATCTATCTATCTATCTATCTATCTATTATCTATCTTTCATCTATCTATCTATCTATCTATCTATCTATCTATCTATCTATCTATCTATCGTCTAAGGCCAACATCATGGCATGAGCAGGCTAAGCTGAGCTTCTCTCTAGCCTGCAAATGACTGTCTTGTTATTGCACTTCACCGTGTGTTGTATTATCCATCCACACTGGTAATGGAAGAATACATCACTCTATATAATTTATAGTCCAAATGAAGCGTCAGATCCCAGCAAAAAAGACTAGAAAGTTGGAGTCAAGGTGCCAATGAGTTTGGTGATTTTGGAGTCCTGAGTGGAACCCCAACTGCTACATCCTTCCTAGGATCATGCCGTGCCTATACAGGTGGAAGATAGGTGGCAAGGGGGCAAAGGAGGCTGCATTTGCAGTCTTAAAGTGACACAGAAGTGCCCACTAAGGTGGTGTGGGAAGGTCATCTGTATATGTGATGCTTTTATTGGTTAATGAATAAAGAAGCTGTCTTGGGTCTGCACATGGCAGAATAAAGATAGGTGGGGAAAACTAAACTGAATTCTGGGAGAAGGAAGGTGGAGTCAGGAGAAGCCATGTAGCTGCCACCAGGAACAGATGAGCCGGAACCTTGCTGGTAAGCCACAGCCACATGGCAATACACAAATTAATAGAAATGGGTTAAATTAAGATGTAAGAGCTAGCCAATAAGAAGCTAGAGCTAATAGGCCAAGCAGTGATTTAATTAACACAGTTTCTGTGTGGTTATCTCAAGTCTGGGCAGCTGAGACCAAACAAGCAGACTCCTACAACACTAAGGTAGATCCACCATGCACCATGGCCTCACCACTTCATAGACTTTCCACTGACCACTATTTAAAAGGTGATTAAATTCCAGTCTACTTTTTGAAGGGGGCATTAATACAGTGACACCTTGCATAGCCTTGTTTCTGTAAGTGCCCTGCAAGTATCAGTGTTCTGACATCCTTTTCATCAAACAACTAGTATTAGAGGTAACTCTAACCTTTTATTTTACCCTAGATATCATTCAAAGACCTCGTGTCCAAAAAAAGTCTTATGTGGAGTCACTACTTCAACACATGAAGTCCATGTTGACACAATTGGTCCCTATCAACGTGACAATGTATTTTTCTTTTCCTTTAATTAATTTATATATTCTGTGTGTAGACACACATGCGCATGTGGAGGTCCTAAGATACCCTTTGGGAGTGTGTTCTCTCTTTCTACCTTAAGATCCAAGAACTGGACTCAGATCTTCAGGTTTGTAGAACAAACACATTTGTGCACTGAGCTACCTCACTGGGCCACAAAATAAGTTTAAGAAGAAAATAATTAATTTACACATTCCCAGCAAACATACTCAAAGAATAAAAACTTGGATGTTTTAGAATGTCACTTATTACTGGAAATGACTATGGTGTGAAATGAGACAGTCATTAGAACCCCTTTGATCTACGCTAGAAGTTTTAGTCTGGCTTGATCTTGTGAAGGTTGATCTTGTGAAGGTCCTGGGCATGCATTTCCAGGCACTGTGGATTCCTGTATGCCAGAGCCCTGAAGTGTTCAGCCATAAATGGGATAGCTACATCACACTTCCCCACAAGACTCGCAGATCAGTGCAGAAGAGGAAGCGGAAAGCTTGTAAGATCCTGAGGTGGTGGGACCCTGCCACACAGCAGCGTCCTCATGAGAGCCGAGATGTCAATCTTAGTCACTGTGCTTCCCAGATGATTGTCCCACAGTCTGCCCCTGGAGAGTCATCAAAGCTCTGTCTCTGTGAGTAAGAGTAGGATGGGTGCAGGCTGAAGGAAGGTTCATGACAGGCAGCGCCCTCTTCCTCAAACACTACAGAGCTTCACTAGGATAAATAAAAGCACCAGCACAGATTCCTCGATCCACAATGCCTGCAGTGTGTCACTGTCATGAATTCCTTACAAAGCTCCAAGGACCAAAGAACCTTCTAGGGATTTTTAGTATGCTACCAGGAAGGTCAAAACAACTTCATGTTATGTTCTAAAGACTTAGCAGTCACAACTAGCACTCACCATGATATGTTGAAATCAAATATTCAAAATAATCAAGTAATTTATGTCACCCTTAGATAACCAACCACAGTGACTTACTACTCGATGTCAGCAGCCACCATGAACGGGTTGAGTGCTACATAACTTCCCAATATTCAGTTCTAATTCAAAACTGCAACGTAATTTTGCAGGGGCCCCATCTTGATTTTAAGCAGTGGTGGCTCTCAGCAACATCTAAAACCCAGGTTTGCAAACAAGGTCCAGAGGAGAACGCACTGCAATTGAATGCAGGAACCAGGAGTTCCTTCAAGACAGCCTTCAAGGGAGCTGGAGATTTGGCAGATACCAAGCACTGACGTATTTAACTTGAAATTTTACAATATCTTCTTGAGTACTGGGCTCATAGCCTAGAAACCACCTCACTGACCAAACAGAGTTCCAACAAAGTGAATATAACAATTCATTTAATTAAACAAAATGTGCAATGAAATGATGTGGACTTGTTATGTGGATCGTCCTGATAAATGTTGAGAAGAAGCACCGCACTGGTGGCAGGAATGACCTCTCTGTGTGCACTGACACGTGAAGCAATAATCTGTTCTCTCAATGCCTCCAGAAAGTCACAGCCCCAGAAAACAGCATGTGCAAAGAGATAACCCCCTTAGTGTCTGTTTACAAAGGTGTTACCAAAGAGAAGGAAAATCAACAGAGAATTTAGAATTGACCAGACCTCAAATGCTCTGTTATCATACAATCCAGAGAGCGAAAGGAAGACTATGTAGCTATGATCTGGAGACCTGTT
>NW_026068794.1:10766-14176 GCF_014885135.2 Alexandromys fortis
AATAAGGCCATACCCACTCCAACAAAACCACACCTCCTAGTATTACCATTTCTTGTGATATTAAGTTGGCTAATTACATTTAAGTTATCACTTTAGTCATGGTGATTCTGCTTCTTTCTCAGTTAGCGTGTTGGCACTATGGTGTTGAAGAATAGAAATACTTCTGTTTTACCTTTGTGTGTGTGTGTGTGTGTGTGTGTGTGTGTGTGTGTGTATGTGTTTGTATGTAGCAGTGGATGTCCTAAAACTTGTTCTGTAGACCAGGCTGGCCTCATACTTAGAGATCCACCTCTCCTGCCTCCCGAGTGCTGGGATTAAAAGTGTATACCACCACTGCCGGGCTATGTTTCGTATTTTCTAAGTTCTTCATTTTCCACATGGGGGTCTAACAAATGCATCAAGTAATACAATGTCCCAATGTTGTTACAGACTTCAAAATCCCTATGAATGCCCCTTCAATGGAAGCAGGAGGCAAGACTGTGCATGTAAAAATGACTACCCACCTGCTGGATACACTGCTTTCAGCAAAGTGAGAGTTGATCTCACTTCCATGCAAATCAAAAGTAAGTGCTGGGTCTCCATAGAAACCAAAATGCCTCCATTTGCTAAGGAAAAGTAATCCATGTACTGATATATATGACACGATATAGTGAAGAACCCAGCATTTTACAGAATGGTTTTCTTTACAATTATGAGATACATACATTCTTTATGATGACATGAAATATGGGGCCCTTTGATACAGGTGTTATTATATAATGCCAGTAATAAAATAGTTCCCTCAAATAAAGCAATGTTACATAAAAGATAGCTTAAGTACTCCAAACATATTAAGTTGAAAAATTAATAGCCCCAACGTAAGTGTAAGGTTTTTTTGTAAGATTTAAAGTAATAACATTAGTTCAAGATTATAAACTATTGAGCATCACATTTTCCTATACACCACATCATTTAATCTTTTAAGCAACCTTGCATTAGACAAAATAGATATTACATCAAAATGTCACAGATGATAACATTAACTCTCTCTTATGAGAGCGACTTGTCCCAGTTCGTAGTTAAGCACCACTGAGGGGGAATGAGGACCTGCTCGGAGAACTCAGGCCAGAAAACATGCCATATTCCTAGAAATTAACTGGTAATTCACCTAGGTCACAGACCCTGCAGTACGCTGGCCATGATGCACCGTCATGCCGAGCGCTCCATCTCTGCATGAAGAAGGAACGAGTACCCAATTTCAGAGGCTCTGTCTCCATCTTCCTTGAACCCAGCACTTTATACAGCGCATCGAGACAGAGTCTGCATGAATGTTCTGTATCTAAATTATGGCTCTGTGGTGATTTGATGCTGTTCTCATAATGAAAGTTATCAATTACTAAAAACTGACCTTTACTGCAGTGGTTGATTTCAGTTTAATAACTCCCAATAAACCCGAGGCAAGTTGCTTTATAAAGTAAGGAAAGATCAATTAGCATAGACCAGGGCTTGGTGTGGGTCTCAACTGACTGCACACGATGGGACTGTATGTGTATAAATGATAATATGATTTCTTTCTTTGGGTACTCACCAGGGTCTATCATTTGGGCTCCACCCTGGTGACCAAATCCAATATAATCCTTTCCCAAAGGTCCCACCTTGAAACATATAGACTCTTTTGTATGAGAGAACAAAATTAGTACTTACATATATCATTATGGTTTACAATATAGGTTTGTGTTGGGGTTGGAGAAATGGCTCAGTGGTTAAGAGCACAGACTGCTCTTCCAGAGGACCCAGGTTCAAATCCCAGCACCCACATGGCAGCTCACAACTGTCTGAAAATCCAGTTCCAGGGGATCTGACACTTTCACACCAATGCACATAAAATAAAGATAAATAAATCATAAAAAATGTAAAAATATTTGTGTTATTATTATTTTGGGGGCATTATATGTGCGTGAGTGTGGGTGCCTGAGGAGGTCAGGAGAGGGTGTGACCTCCTCTGCAGCTGGAGTGACAGACAGCTGTGAGCCACCAGGCATGGGGCTGGGGACCAAACTCCATTCTGCAAGGACAGCAGATATCTTACGTGCTGAACCATCTCTCCAGCCCCCTTATATTTTGCTTTGTTTTGCTCTGTTTTGTGTTTTGAAACACTGTAGTTGAACTGTGTTTCTATCCATTTAATTGACATGAGATACTCTGTGTGAATTAAACTTCTCCATGAGTTAAGAATACGGAGTGTGGTGATGGTGACAAAGCAGTTGTGTGTTGATGCAGGTATGAGCACAGATTCTGGGGGCCTCCTGTGTATGAATTCTTTGTTTCTGTTACCACACTGGGTATCTTCCTAAACCCAGTTCTCTTCATTTTTAAGAGTAGAAACCGCTTCTAAGGGCTTCTGATTTCTCTTTTTAATTTCCTTTCAATCCCTTTTGCCTTTTCTATTAAGGTTCAAAGATGATACTTTTACTATATCAACTTAATATCTTGCTATGACAAATGTTCCTCTCTAAATGTTGACCATTCTTTTAAAATACAAGCATGCCAGTTAGTTAGTGCCAGTATCTATGTTACCTACACTCAGTGGCTTATTTATTGGTCACTGGATGCTGTTTTTCACTAATTCATCAACCCAGACTCTCATATTGCCAGTCACTGGCTTGAGCCCTAAGCATATAATATCAATAGTATCAAATGGATACATTTTAAATTCCTTTCTTTTCCTTCTTCAAACTCCTGTGACACACACACACACACACACACACACACACACACACTATATCTATAGTATGAAGCTGAATGTGACAAGTGATTCATAGTCCTGATTGGTCTCATTTTAAATGTGTGACTACTAAGCTCGCATGCACGCCTGTCACTCCCAAGCAAACCTACTGGGTGTGTCTCATGCACCCCCTCTTTTTCTATTGTACCCAATCACAAACCTCCTGGATGTGTCTAGTGCACCCCCTCTCCTTCTCTTGTACCCAATCACACCTTCGTTTCCAGTTTTCAGTTTCTAACAGGCTAGCTTTTGCAGTCTCCCGCTTCACTGATGGTGAACTTGCCATCTCATTTACCAGGAAAAATAAAGAGCACAACCCAAAGGGAGATTCCGGAGCCCACTGTTGCACTACCAGTTCCCAGAAACTTTACCCATGCTTCACCCCTTCGCTTGTTTATTGTCGTTGAACCGTTCTGTTCCTGCTCCTAGTGAAAGCAAATCTCCCTGGTTGTCTCATAGATATGACCCAAGGACGTTATTTCAGCAACTGTATCAGCAATTCCTCTTTGCTCGACCATTTACAAGATCAATGCAATATGCTCTTAGTGCTTCCCTTATAATTAAGAACATATTGTACCCTCTTGTACCCTCTGACCACTTTCTTTCAAATCTCTCTCCCTCTCCCTCTCTCTCTCCCTCTCTTTCA
>NW_026068795.1:0-2631 GCF_014885135.2 Alexandromys fortis
AGAAAAGTTTTAAAGAATCAAAATAAAATCAAAGGATTATGAGATTAGTGACAATAGAACAGTGCCTTAATTTATTTTTGCCCCATACCAGCTGGCTCTTCTGACATGAGACAGAGATTTTGGATTTTCCTTTAACAAGCATATTTGTGTTTAGGAGAGAGCCATGGTTCAACTCCAAAGCCAACTTCAATTTTTAATTGAATTGGGATTACAAAAGACCTTATATGCCTATAGAGAACAGCAGAAACAAATATTCAAGAAGATTTTTTATTAATAAACGTCATTTATTCTATGTGTTTTTCACACCACATATCTTGATCCCATTCAATCCCCGTCCCTTCATATCCATCCTCTGCCCTGAGGCCTCCCCCCAATAAAACAAAATTCAAGAGAAAAAATGAGAAAAGATATTTTTTAAAAGGGAAGGAATTAAAAATCTCATCATGGAAGCTGAGTGCAGTCAAACAAGTCACACCGTGGACTCCTTGGTTCACATATCCCTACTTGCAAGTTTGCATTGCAAAGAGTCCTTGGTCTGGTTTGAGGCCCCTGGTCCCCAAATACATTCAATGCTGGGCCCTCATTAGGACTCTTCCTGGACAGCTTGCTGGTACCCCGTGTGGTGGAGAGCCTGAAGCTTTGGGTCTGTAGGTCAGGTCCCTTCACATGTTCCAACAAACATAGGTGGAGTAGATGTTTGGGCAGGTCAAATCACAGCCCTGGGTCTGGGTCTGGACAGCTGCAGGGATGACCCTCCAGATGTGAGGGACAGCTGTCACATGCTCGTGATTTTGAGGCTGGCTCACCCATACTCCTGCTAATAGGGTTGACTCTGCTGTGCTGCTCTCCTGAGTATTGCAGCTGGTGGGGGGTCAGGGACAGCTTCCCCACTCTTGTGACCACAGGGCCAGCTCTCTCCCACCTGCCCCAGGCATTGATAGATGTGGGGGAAGGGCATCTCTCCCCAGCCCATGTTACCATGTGATGGGTTCGGACTCCCACGATCCTATCCTCAGAGCTGGCTCACCTGTGCTTTCATCAATGGGTCATCTCTGCTGGCTGCCCAGACAAAGTGCAGGACTCGCTTTCCTGTGTTGCTGCTGGTTGAGGGGTCAGCTCCCTCACCATCTTAGCCCGTCCCTTTCCTCATTCTCTCTCTCTCTCTCTCTCTCTCTCTCTCTCTCTCTCTCTCTCTCTCTCTCTCTCTCTCTCTCACACATCTCTTCTCTCTCTCTCTTTCTCTCTCTCATGCAATGCCATATCTCTGCTCACTCTAACAGTGGCCTTCTGGCTGGTATTATAAGTACCCAGTGGACTCATGCTTTCTTTTCAGAGCCTGGGATGGGAAGTCCCAGGCCTGCATGTGGGTCTCCCTGTCTCCCTCCCGTCCCTGTGATATTGGGCTGAGCCACGCATCCTCGTCATAAGGAGACCCTTATAGTGACTCACAGCCCAGCATCATAGGTGCTGGGTGGCTCCTGATTGTTGCGTTTCGCTGCTCTCCCTCCACCCTGGCCTCATGGTGTGGTGTAGGGGCTTGGCTGGGGTTACGCTACAGACCAGGGTTAGAATCCCTTGCCCCTGCCTGCTAGGCCATGTTGTGACCATCCCAGATTCAGGCCTGGATAGGGTTGGTGGCTCTTGCTTGAATGGGACCCCCGTGGGCCCAAGAGTCACGGGGGGGGGGGCACCCTCTGTGTCCATTGTCACTTCAGGTCTAGGTTGGCCCGGGGCTCTCACATTCAGGAAAGACTAAACAAAACCCTGTCCCAACCCTAACTTTGGGGAGTTTCCATTTATGGCAGGTTATATTTGATCAAATCAAGGGCATTTGTTATAACTTATGTCTTATAAGTTAGTTTAGATTGAATGGACATGCTGTTTGATGAACTGTCACCTCCCCTAATCAAGAGATCTCTCGTGTCCGAATCTAATCTTTATCAATTTTGATGGTATCCATAGCTTTTCTTCTGTGCAAACAAAAGCAAAATATCTTCTCCAGTGTAACACATATCCTGGTTTCCATTCTGAGGCCCAACACATATTTGAAGTATACAAGCTGATTTAACTCAGTAGTATATTTTACTATCCAGTGTCTTTCCACGGCTGTTGTTTTGGTTTATTTGTTTTCATTAGTATTTAAAAAAATTTAAAGTTAAAAAAAGCACTGTGCAATCTATCTCTGGGGGGTCCTTATGACCCCTTTCTGTTTATTAAGCATATCATCATTTAAAGTGTGATTAGCTCTTTTTATACCTCCTTATCCTATAGGATTGTCCTGTAATGTTTTTTATTTTTTTATTGATTTTTATTGAGCTCTACATTTTTCTCTGCTCCCCTCCCTGCCTCTGCCCTCCCCCTTCAGCCCTCCCCCAAGGTCCCCATGCTCCCAATTTACTCAGGAGATCTTATATTTTTCTACTTTCTACTTCCCATGTAGATTAGATCTATGTTAAGTCTCTCTTAGTATCCTCATTGTTGTCTAAGTTCTCTGGGATTGTGGTTTGTAGGCTGGTTTTCTTTACATGTTTAAAAACTACCTATGAGTGAGTACATGTGATAATTGTCTTTCTGTGTCTGGGTTACCTCACTCAAAATAATGTTTTCTAGCTCCATCCATTTTCCTGCAAA
>NW_026068795.1:4384-8673 GCF_014885135.2 Alexandromys fortis
GTCCACAGGGTGAGTGCCCTGTCGGTTCTATTGGCAAAGGCCTTATCATTTCTCTGAGGGCAGAAGCAGGAAGCCAACTACCACGGTAATATAAGCACTCTAAGGACCAAGACAGGTAGTATGGTCACTGAAGGTCCTCTGAGTAGCTCTGGGGACAGTATGGCCCTCTGTCACATTAGAACAGACCCCTGTCCTCAACCTCCCAGGAGTGTAGGCCACCTGCTAGACACAGAGAGCTGGCAGGAAGGCTGACCCTGTCCTCCCTCAGCCCAGGCCTGCCCACATGACCCAGCTTCCTGTTTGTGATACCAACGTCGGAGGGAGGAAATCAACACCCCACCCAGAGCTAGAGGGCAGGAATGTGGACGTGCTGATGTGACGTCAAAGCTTGTCCCAGTTCTGAAGAGAAGGGATGGGAAGGGCTTCCTGCTGAGCCTCTGCGCCAGTGTGGTTGGCCTGCTGGAAGGAGCCCATTCAGAACTTTCTCTGTGGTTTGTTGCAGGGGTGAACGCAAGTCCTGCCCCAACACAGCTGTAGAACCTGGGCAAACCACCTCCTCCTTGCAAGTCACAGTTCCCTTTTCTATAGGACAGGAACACCAGCTCTAAAGGAGCCAGAGAGCCCATCTGGTATGAGAGAAGTCCCCCAACCCCCTTACCGTGAGCCTGTTCCTCACTGCAGGAGCCATAGAGATCCTTGTCTTCAAGAAAGACACAACCCCCCACTCTACGCTCCCCCCACCCTGGAATGGCACCTACTCTGGCTGCCACAGGCTCCTGTGCCAGCATCTGCCTGCTGACAAGGCGAGGAGAGGAAGTCGGCCACCTAGGCATGAAGCATTTCCAGGGGTGGCTAGGAGGAGCTTTCCCAGCGTTTGTGCTGTGACTCAGGCTGAAGCCTGGACTTAGGCACTTCCTGGTCCAGTGACTCAGTTTCCCCCGTTCTACAGAAACATCACACCGCAAGACCTGCTTTTCAGCCTTGAAGAGGCATGGAGGCAAGGCTACTGCATGTCAGTGGGGCCCTTCAAATACCATGCTCGGAGGGCCTACTGTGTATGTGTGGCTCCATGCTTATGTGCACTTGACTCTCGGTTGAGCCTTACGGAGTTAGGAATACTATTGGCCCCACTGTGTGGAGCGATAAGCAGACCAAGGTAGGGAAAGAGATTGTCTAAGATCATGAAGGCAAAAATGGCTGAGCCTGGAAGGGGTGTGGCCTCCATTGATAGTAGTGGGCCATACCCCTGACCCCAGCAGGTGGTTATTTCAGGGCTTGCCTCCCCACCTCCACCCCATACAAGGTCTCCTGATCTACTCTCCCACCTGACCCTCTGGCCTCTTTCAGATTTGGTCACATACGCAATAGCAATTTAACTCAAGTCTGCCCTTCTGTAGTGGACTGCTGGTGTCCCCAGGGGCCAGGCTGGGTCTGGAGTGCCGCTCCTCTGCCCCATATGCCCCGGAGAGGACCATCTAGGTGCTCCACCCTATAAGCCTGAACTTTCCAGCTTGGCACTAGAGGAGAACTGGCATGGAGGACTGATACAGAGTGGGCAGGCCCATGGGTGCCCCTCGGAGGGCAAGAGACCAGGAGTGGGCCTGCCTGGGGCCCAGATGGGCCCTCGCTGGATAGCCTGCCCTCCTTCTCAGTTCCCCTCTGTCTTGCCCAGGGTACCACTGAACCCCACTTCAGAACAAGAGATACCTGGATTAGAATCAGGATTGGCTGTTCCCCAGACTTGTGACCTTGGGCATGCGCATCTGTCCCTGAGCCTGTGTTCCCCAGTACTGCTACACAAACACAGGAACGACCCAGTTTCTGATGAAGACATCACATCTTTAAAAAGTCTAGAGCATGCCGGACGTGATGGCGTGTGCCTTTAATCACAGCGTTCGGGAGGCAGACAGGTGGATCTCTGTGAGTTTGAGGCCATCCTGATCTTCAGAGGGAGTTCCAGGACAGGCTCAAAAAGCTACAGAGAAACCCTGTCTCGAAAAACAAACAAACAAAAGTCTAGTGCACCTACCATCTGACAGAGCATTCACTTAATAAACTCTGGCATTAGGTAGCTGGTGTGTATTGGCTTCTACCTATACCTAACCATACAGACACGGGGAGGAGCTCCGAGTGACCCTAAGAGCCCCTTCCCCAGGTGACCAGCAGGTGGCAGCATCGGCCCCTTGTTGGCTCACAGGCACCCTCTCTCAAAAAGAAATGTTTTGTAGATTTTTGCAGAATATTTTTTTTCCCCAGCCTAGAAGTTGGCGCTCCACCCTGAGTTACACCCGAGGTACTTACAGAGTTTCACGCCGTCGGTGGTGAGGAAGTAGGTTTAGGAGTTGAAGTCTCCTGGAGGATTTCCGGCCCGCTAATCCCATAGGCCCATGCTTCCTGCTCTCCCCCTCGCAAGGCTGCCAGATCTAGCTCTGTGGGAAGAAGCAGAGGAAGCCTCAACCTGGATACCCTTCCGCCTGCTGCCCTGCCTGCCTTTCTGAAGCCTGGGCTCTCTCACCTTCTCCACCTCTTTCTCTCTCCCTTCTTTGCTTTCTCTCTCATTCAACTCCTGTGTGCGCCACATCTACCGACAGTTATGGTCCAGGATCAGGGTGTAGGGAACCAGACGTGACCTTTAAAGCCTTCAAGCAAAAACTGGAAAACAGGCAGTAATAAAGGAAGAAAGGTGCTTCAGACCCTGGCGAAATCTGCCTGTTGTGGTGTGACAGGGTGACCACCAGGAAGCATGGAGGAGGCCGGGAAGCCGCCAGGGAAAAGGCGAGCCAAGCGGAGGTGCAATGCTCACAGGCCCTTGGGCAAACAGTAATGTCTTGGGGGTGCACGGAGCCTGGGGCCATGCTTTTCCAAGGTGCATGAGCTTGCTACAACCCACATAGCTACCAGCACTGAGAAGCGCGCTCACTGCCTTTCCACGATGGGAAACTAGGATCCTCCGCCAAAGCAAGCTCCCTGAGGTACCAGGAGAAAAAGGAAAGAAGAGTGGATAAGTTAGCTGTGCTGGGTGCCATGTACTCTGCTGGGCTGTACATGTAGATTATCGTCACTCAAGAAGATTCCAGAGGCAATGAAATGGGGGTCTAGGAACGAGGTGACCCACCCAAGGTCATAGTCGTCATAGTCAGAGAGTAGCAGACCTGAGGTTTGAACCTGAGGCTTCCCTGAGGAAGTAGGCAACTGGTGCCCTTTGTCCTGGAACCCTTCGAGCCATCAGGAGTACCTCTTCTTCTTGGGTCCAGCAAGTCACCTGGCAGAATGTTCTTAGGATCCCTGAAGTCACCCAAGAAGATCTACTCCCATCCCACGGTGGCCTCACTTTCCTGCAACAATGTTCTCCTAGCTGTAGCAGCCACCACACCACACCAACCCTATCGCCTCTCCCTGGATGGCTCCACTCTGGGACTAGCCTCAAACGTCACAACACAATGTCTGTGCCCTCCACCGGGCTGCACCTGAACTCCTGTGGAAGTCATGACTCAACCCTATACCTGCCCCTGCACCCACACTGATAGCACTTACTTATCCATTCCTCCCCAGAGGTGAGCACTATGTGGACAGAGAAAGGGCTCCATGGATGGAAGGTCAGAGAAACAGTGGCGGCAGTGACCCGGGCCATCTGGGCCATGGGTAGAGTCAGGTGGTAGGGACAGGGCATCCGCAGACCTAGTGATGTCTGTGTGTGCAGAATAGTGATGAGTGAACCCTACGACGTGACCTGGAACATCTCCTCCTGTAGCGAGGGTGGAGTCCCCAGAGCTCAGAGCAGGATGGCAAAGTGTGTGAGGGTCTGACTCAGTCAGGAAATATGGGGGAACAGGGGAAACTGGGTACAGACACCATCCTTGCACAAGCAAGGCTTGGGCACAGCCCAAAGGACTGTCACTTGCTGTGCCATCCCTAAGCTCACTGTGGTCCATGAAGCAGGTGGGATTCTACTCTTGGTATAAACAAGGAAGCTAATGTTTCCAGAAGGAAAGGTGCTTGTCTGTGAGTCCCCAGTCAAAAAACAGCAGATCTGGGTTAAGGGACAGCTGTGGAATAATCCTTCTGTACACTGTGAAGATTTGTCGCTCAGATTGGTTTAATAAAAAGCTGATTGGCTGGTAGCCAGGCAGGAATTATAGGTGGGACAACCAAACTAGGAAAAAGATGGAAAGAAGGATGGAGTCAGAGGAGATGCCAGTCACTGAGGAAGCAGGGCATATAGAAAATGAGGTAATAAGCCATGAGCCGTGTGTCAAAGCATAGATAAGAAATAGGGTTTAATTTAAATG
>NW_026068796.1:0-3779 GCF_014885135.2 Alexandromys fortis
TGCTTAATTTCTTTTAGATAATTCATTGCCATTGGCATCCATCTAGCTTCTCTGACTCCCTTTGAGCCGTTAGAAGTTGACACTTTGTCAGAATGAGGTATAGGGTATGTAACTAAAACCCTGGGTAAGCCAGTTCTAATAGCTGGTGGTTGCATTGTATCCTGTCCTTGTGCCTTCTTACTCTGTTCATCAGCTCCAATAATTTCTTCAATCATTTCAAGTCTTTTTATTATTGTCTCTTTTGAATCCTGAATCTCCTGACCTGCATGAGTTTCTAGTAAAAACTGTATGGTTCTTAGGAGTGCCATATTCTTCCTAAATGATAGAATATTCAAAAGAATACTGAAACCTAGGAACCAGTAAATTAAGTCATCCCCATAGTCATATAAACCTTGCATGATAAAACCCATTGTATTGGTAGCCCAAAGAGTAAAATTCATGTTGGAAACGAAAACTGCCATATTACCTATTATCCAGGAGGTGGCGCTGTTGCCAAGTCACGACAAAAACGGGGTCCTGTTTCAGATTCCGTCTAGTATTTGTTAAAAACTGGGAAATGCAAGTTGATCAACAAAGTAAATGTAATTGAATCAATTCCATACGCAGAACCATAAACCTAGAATCCAGGGGTAGAGAAGAGTAACTCAGAAGCCGTGTATGCCTCATTGTGACAGATTTGCCCTATGGGGTTGCAGCTTTCAGCAACCGGTAACCGCATGTTCTGGTTTGCGCTGCTTAAGAGCTGTGCTTGCAAGGGAGTTTTGAAAACGACTCAGAAAAGAGCAAACCATGCAGGCCTGTAGAATTTAAATCCACGTGGGTAGGTAAACAATAGGGTATGTGGGGACTTGAAGTCAATCTGAGGTGTCTAAAGGGATAAAATAAAGAACTGTAGCAAGAAAAGCCACTGTGTGATAATTTATATTAAACTGCTGGCTCCACGCACAAGGCACAGGCCGCAAGGCATAGGCCGCAAGGCACAGGCCGTGGCTGAGGGAGGGAGGGCTCGTTCTAAGCTGAACTGGTGGCAGGCAGCCGAGCAGGGGAAGGAGGGGTCCTAAAACCAAATGTTTGGGTGCCAGATGAAGGTGTAAGTCACAAACAATCCCACACCAGTTTGGAATTATGATTAATAGAATGGTATTTATTTAAAGGGGGAAAAAACTTACAGATCACCATCCCAGACAACAGTCCTTTGTGCAATCAGGAAGGAGTCTAGTCGCCGGAAGTGCAGCAGGAAGCAAAGAGAGAGAGCGGAGGGAAGTAGCCGCTTTTTTTAAAGAGAGAGACCACGCACCAATGGGCTGGTATCTCAGCTGCTATTGGCTGGAGTAGCGGAAGAACCTCCCGCAACAATCGGGTTATTTTAAAAAAACACATGAAGTTTGTGAAAGGTATGTTTTGATGGAAAATGAGAGTAAATATGATAATATTTCATTGGATGTGTACATGAAATTCTCAATAATAAAAAAAGTTTTAGAAAAAGCTAAGCCTTGCTATTTGTATTTGGTTTTACCTAGTCTTATTCTTTTTATATGCAAGATAAAATTTAGTTCTCTTAGAACTAGAAAGAAGGCTCTGTGGTAGAAAGCAATTGTTGCTCTTGGAGAGGACGAGGGTTAGATTCCAAGTACCCACACTGTGGTTCACAATCTTCTTTAACTGCAGTTCCAGGGAATCTGATGTTATTTTGTGACATCTAATGTATACAGTTCATAGTCATACATACAGAAAAACATTCACATAAAGTAACTAAATCTAATTATTAAAAACCAAAAATGAAGCTGGATGTGGTGGCACATGCCTTCATTCCCAGCCCTCAAGAGGGAGAGTGAGTTCAAGACCAGCCAGGTCTACAGAGTAAGTTCTGATGGAGGAAGGTCATTGGTTAAATAAAGAAACTTCCTTGGCCCTGATAGGACAGAAAAATAGGTGGGTGGAGTAAACAGAACAGAATGCTCGGAGGAAGAGGAAGTGAGCTCAGATGCCAGGCCCGCTGCTCTCCAGGGCAGACGCCATGAAGCTCCAACCCAGGATGGATGTAGGCTAGAATCTTCCTGGTAAGTGCACCTTGTGGTGCTACACACATTAATAGAAATGGGCCAAGCAGTGTGAATACAGTTTGTGTGTCGTTATTTTGAGGCATCAGCTAGCCAGGTGGCCGTGAGCTGGGTGGCAAGAACACAGCCCAAAGCCCCTTCAAGAGAATGGCACCCAACGTGTGGATAACTTAATCCACAGAAAGCCTGAGAAAGCTTGGGAAAGAATAGAGTAAAGCATGTTTTCTTGGTAGCAGCAATTTCTCGGGTCTGCTCTGCTTGCTAGAGGCAACCTAGCACTCTCGGCTAAGAGAGGTTTCCTGACTCAGCTTTAGCTGCAAACCTTGCAGCTCTTTTAAGAGATTCTGAAAAAAAAAAAAAACACTTAAAAGGTGTTGATGAAAAGTTGAACGCATGCTTTTCGGTTTTCAGCAATAGCAGAAAAAAAGCTGTGCCATTTTAAAATGACAGCTTTCTGGGCCGTCCTGCCAGGGCAAACTCTGACTGTTTGAGGCAGGAGGGCCAACTACAGAGAGAGGACTTGAGTGTTGTCTGTGGACATAATGCTGCAGCTTGCTTGCTGGCAGGGATCTTGAAACGCCACAGAGTTGTGGCGATAAACATGGCTACAGCCGGTACCTCAGCCAAGAGGCTGTAAAGCTAAGGAATGGTCTAGATACAGCCGCCAAAGCCACGGATTTAATCCTACCCAAATTGCTCAGTAATTTAAAGGCTCATGTGGTCAGAAAAAGAAAGATACAGTAAAGAGAGATTTAAAAACATTTAAATGATTTACAGTGTGTTAAAAATTTATGCAGGCTAGAAGTTAAAGTTCTTAGAGTAAAAAAAAAAAAAAGGAAGTCTAGGGGAGACCCAGCCAATCACCTTGCTTTCATGGAGCAGGGTCCCCCAAGGATATTTTTTACTTATAAAGATTGCGGGCATGCTCCCTGCCTGCCTTCTGTTTTCCTGTTTTCCGCTAGAACTTTTGGTTCTGCAAGTCTATTTCCCAATTAAAGCTGTATATATTATTACAATTTTTGTCTGAGTTCATTTAAGCCGCTGCACTTGGTGCACCAATATCGGGCTTTTTTGCCCTCACCCCTGAATGGCCTGGGACATAGGCTTGAATTTTAGTTTGAGAGAACAGCACACCCCAATATCACAGCTCTCTGACGGGGTCTTAACTACATAGCATGCTCCCAGCCCAGCTGCCAGGCGCCCTGCTGTTTTTCAGTGCGCTACAGTCCCAGGTACAGCCCCAGCTTGGCAGAATTGGTGACTCACATGCATGTCATAGCCTGTGGGCCTCGCCCCGCCCCGCCTTCCAGACTTACTCAGCCAGAGCACGTTAACCCCTCCTGCCTTGACTGAGTTTGCAGCCACTGCCTGAATAAGTGGTAGCTCAGGCGCCTGTGGTTTTGCAACACCAGGGCGATTCCCCGTTGTGACAAAGGGACCACTTCTGCGACCAAACTAACCCCTCAGGCAGAACCATCCATACCTAACACAAGACTGAGTCTGGCCTTGGCTCTGCCCCGTTTCCTGGCCCTCCCCCCTGCTGCTTACAGTTAACTTTCAGTTTTGGGTTTTGAGTAGAATTTTCAGACCGGCTCAGACTCCTACCAAGTAAACTCACAGTGCACTCCGCCACAACCATCTGCTGGCAGGAATCGGTCATAACAGGTAAAATTTTCTTTTATAAATAAAAAATAAATACTGATTTGGTTGAAAATGTCT
>NW_026068796.1:7209-9115 GCF_014885135.2 Alexandromys fortis
CAGAAGGGAGATTCTGTAATTATTTAGGTTATAAAATAGGTTTGCAAAAAACTTAAGACACAAAAGGCACAAATTAGGAGAGATTGCCTACAGACTCTTAATGACTTTCAAAGACTGTTAAGAAACATTTCCAGTCTATGACCAGCTATTGGGATAACACCTGATTCATTTGAACAAAACCTTGGATGGTGATAAAGATTTAAACAGTCCCAGAGAATTAACAGCTGAAGCAGAAAAGGAACTGACAGTGATTGAGGCAAAATTACAACAGGCACATGTGGACAGGGTGAATCCAGAGCTCGATTGTATTCTCGTCATATTACCATCCAAAATTTCTCCTACAGGAATTTTAATGCAGAGAGATGATATTATCTTGGAATGGATCTTTTTACCCCATAAACCAAGTAAGAAACTGAAAACTTATATGGAAAAAGTCTCTGAGTTAATTATAAAAGGCAAGTTGAGACTTCGTCAACTAGAAGGCATGGACCCAGCTGAAATTATAGTGCCTTTCACTGCTGATGAACTAAAGAAATTATGGGAAGATAATGAACCATGGCAAAGAGCTTGTGTTAATTTTTTGGGAAACATTAATAACAACTATCCAAAAAGCAAGAGGCTTAACTTCATCAAGAGAACTTCTTAGATCCTTCCTCGAATCGTCTGTAATGCTTCAATAACATGAGCCCGTAATTCTATACTGATGCCAATAATTCAGGGAAGGCAGGTTACAAATCAGAAGACTTGGGTTATGTGGAACAAAGTCCTTATGATTCTATCCAGAAGGCAGAATTATATGCCATTCTTATGCTGCTAAGGGATTTTAAAGAACCTATTAATATGGTTACTGATTCACAATATGCAGAAAGAGTTATTTTACATATTGAAACTGATAATACAGTACTAACCTCATTGTTTATCCAGGTACAAGATATGATCAGGAACAGGCTTTGCCCTATGTATATAACACACATCCGATCCCATACGGGTCTGCCAGGTCCTCTAGCACAATGTAATGCAGAAATTGATCAATTATTGATTGGTAGTGTGCTACAGGCCTCTGAATTTCATAAAAAACATCATGTTAATAGCAAAGGTTTGAAGAAAGAGTTTTCTATCACATGGCAACAAGCTAAGGAGATTGTAAAGAAATGCCCTACTTGCTCTTTCTATAACCAAACGCCACTGCCTGCAGGGGCTAATCCAAAGGGCACCCAAAGGAATGAAATCTGGCAGATGGATGTGTTTCACTTTGCAGAATTTGGCAAATTGAAGTATGTTCACCACACCATTGACACTTATTCAGGCTTTCAGTGGGCAACTGCTTTAAGTTCAGAAAAAGCTGATTCAGTAATCACTCATTTATTAGAAGTCATGGCTATCATGGGTATACCTACACAAATAAAGACAGATAATGGTCCTGCTTATGCCTCTAGGAAAATGAAACGGTTTTTTGACTATTACAATATCAAGCATGTTACAGGTATACCATACAATCCTACAGGTCAAGCAGTCATAGAAAGATCAAATCGAACTATAAAGGATATGTTGAATAAACAGAAAGGGGTGGAAAACACCCCCAGAAATAGGTTACATAATGCTTTGTTAACCTTGAATTTTCTTAACGCTAATGAGAAGGGGACAACGGCTGCAGAAAGACATTGGATAATGGAAAAGTCTACTGAACTAAATCAACCAGTTTATTTCAAGGATGTGCTGACCTCACAATGGAAGCCAGGAGATGTGCTGCGTTGGGGAAGGGGTTTTGCTCTTATCTCCACAGGTGAGGAACAATTGTGGATACCGTCAAAATTAATAAAGGTTCGGTATGAAGAAGAAAAGCCATTTGGAAAAGATAAATAACAATTCATTCACAAGGATGGCGAGCATACTGATGGTAAGGAAT
>NW_026068796.1:14594-15522 GCF_014885135.2 Alexandromys fortis
AACGCTTCTTTATAAATATTTAGAGCTGGTTTTGGAGTTGGACTATGGCTCAGTCCCTCTTCAATCCCAAGCCTGTTGATAAGAGATATCTCAGAGTTTCTGTCTCAGATCAGGAGCCATGAATTGGGACAGAATAAGAATAATTATATACGTGATAAACTTTCTTTGCCTTTCCTCATATCTGTGTCTTTCTTTATATGTCAGTATATGTCCTTGTTGTTAATGTCTAAATTTCCCATAACAAGCAACAAATTTTCATACAGTAATCTTTGAAGTTTTCAGGATGAAGATGGCGCCCCATGACATCAACTCAATCTGATTATTATGACGTCATAATTTTTTTTAGCGCTAAAATTAGAACTGTTTTTTGGGACACATCAACTCAATCTGATTATTATGACGTCATAATTTTTTTTTAGCGCTAAAATTAGAACTGTTTTTTGGGACCAACTGCATGAGACAATTTCGAATGCTGTTCATTTTTGACAACTCTCTGGCCAGAACTTCTCAAAACGCTCAGAGGCTAGTTACAATTTTCTTAGGTCTAAGGTTAATTTGGGAATTTTACCATTGTTTGCTTTCACAGGACTCCCTAAGAAGAACTTCGCTCCCATGTCAGGTTAAAGCAATTTTAGAGGAAGACGTCCCCTCTCCCAACAGAGTTTGCTCTCAGGGTTAGGGACATCATTTAGTGGTTGGTATAGGGTTGAGGAGATGGGGGAGATATTTTATGGAATTATGGGTATTTTCAAAAAAAAGTGATTAACTGGTTTGATGGGATGATTGATATTTGTGAATTACTGTTTTTAGAAAATTGTATTGGTACTGTTTCTTGTATATTGATATATTGAATATTGAATGTGAGTGTTGCTAACTCTATTTTTGTATAAGAGTATGTTTATAACTTTGTCTGTATTGTATCGATACA
>NW_026068796.1:17332-20384 GCF_014885135.2 Alexandromys fortis
GTTACTGAGTAGGTCATGAAGTTGAGAATATGTTGGTCAGCTCCTAATGGCATTTAATGGCTCTAAGGCACTACTATCCTTTGGTCCTGGCTGCTCTTAGGATAAAGTGACAGGTATAGACTAGGATTTCTGAATATAAGATCAAGAAGTAAAAATTCTGATTATCCTGCTATGTACCTATCTACCTATACTACAACATGGTTGGAACCTGAATGTTTTCATTGGTGTAACTAGTTAGCTTTTGTTAGATGATTGATTCTACCCCTGTGGAGATCAGCTACAACTTACATTCTATCTAGTGCCTTTGCTAAGTTGCAAACAAGTGGAAGCACACACAGGACAAGACAATAGGGTCAGCTCACTGTAGCCAGGCTCAAGCACCCTGAGTTGCCTGGTTTTCCATCTAGAACCTTCACTAACATGCTAAACTTGAAGACCCTCTTTCCTCAAAAGTCTATAAATGTATTTTCTTTTGTTCTCGTTTTTGTTGTTACTCCTACTCCAGATTCTCCAGCAGCAGGCAGCATCACTAAAGGATGTTTCCCTTAAATCTGATTCAGTGCATTTCTCTAGTGAATCTGAAAAGAATCTTTATTACTTAAAACAGTTTTTATTCCATCTACAGATATAGAGAATGTCATTTTGGCATATTAAAATTCTTATTATACACATATTTAAGAAGTTATTAAATTATATAGTGCCGCGCCAGCGCGGGCTGGAACCAAGAGTCTCGGCGGAGGGTGTCCAGGTTGAATGAATACACAGAGCATGAGCTTGAGGTGGAACAGCTTTTTTTTATTGTCTGCTGGGCTGGTTTTATAACATGGCACCAAATGAGGAGGGGGCTGCGAAGGGACTGTAACCTGACCCTAGCAGAGATCAAGGACTGGTCACCATGCACTTAAAATTCCTTCCTTCCCCGCTCCAGGAGCAGAGGGAATTTATTATGTTTTCCTTGCAGATAAGCACCTCAAATGGGGGCAGGGATATCAACTCGGGGCTGCAGTTTCCACAGAAGTGAGCTCAGATGCCAGGCCACTGCTCTCCAGGGCAGACGCCATGAAGCTTCGACCCAGGATGGACGTAGGCTAGAATCTTCCTGGTAAGTGCACCTCGTGGTGCTACACACATTAATAGATATGGGCCAAGCAGTGTTTATATGAATACAGTTTGTGTGTAGTTATTTTGGGGCATAAGCTAGCCAGGTGGCCAGGAGCTGGGTAGCAAGAATGCAGCCTGCAACCCCTTCAACAAATTTCCATGACAGCTGGGACTACACAGAAAAACCCTCTCAAAATATCAAAATAAATAAATGAAATAAACATAAATATTGTTTTTATTCAGGCCCAAGACTTTGCTCATGGCAACAGAGAAGATAAAAGTTGAGTCTATAGACATACCTGATATGGGATTCCCTTTTGTATGTTGTTAATACAATTGTTTAATAAATGGTCTTAGGCCTGTGATACGGTAGACTAGAGCTAGTCAGGGAAAACTAAACTGAATGTTGGAAATAGATGACAGAGTCAGGGAGAAGCCATGGAGCAGCCGCCAGAGACATATACATTGGAATCTTGCCTTGTCGGTAGGCCACGAACCTCGTGGTAAAATATAAAATAATGGAAATAGGTTAAGATGTAAAAGCTAGCCAATAAGAAGTTAGAGCTTTTAGGCCAAACAATGATTTAATTAATATAGTTTCTGTGTGGATATCTGTGGTCTGAGCTGCTGGGAGGTCAGTCGACAAACAAGCAGACACATATATCCATACATACCCACTCCCACTACATACTCTTTTTCAAGGCTATGACTAAAGTCCACTACAACTGACTATGCCAGAGTTAGTTCTTTTGCTTTAAACCTGGTTGCTAGATAGGATACTTCCCCAATGCTCTAGTAATTTGAATTGAAATCAAAAAAGAGNTAGTTCTTTTGCTTTAAACCTGGTTGCTAGATAGGATACTTCCCCAATGCTCTAGTAATTTGAATTGAAATCAAAAAAGACAAGAGCTTTAAGAGGATGAGACAACGGCAGCAGTGCTAAGATATGTGCCAAGCCTTGCCTTTCCAGCACTCCTTTCACAACAATTAAATAATCAAGACATCAAATCTGAGGAAAAACTATATAAAAGACTAACAAAAGATGTTTAAGTCAGAAAGTCTTTTAATACTGAAAACAACAGATCTGTATTTGTTCATGTATCCCAGTGGTATTATTTATATAGGACTGATCTCCGTTGATGTAACATAGAATTTAATACTGAAAACAACAGATCTGTGTTTGTTCATGTATCCCAGTGGTATTATTTATATAGGATTGATCTCCATTGATGTGAAATAGGACTGCCTGTCTTTGATTTCTCAGAATGGCAGGTTACTGAGTAGGTCATGAAGTTGAGAATATGTTGGTCAGCTCCTAATGGCATTTAATGGCTCTAAGGCACTACTATCCTTTGGTCCTGGCTGCTCTTAGGATAAAGTGACAGGTATAGACTAGGATTTCTGAATATAAGATCAAGAAGTAAAAATTCTGATTATCCTGCTATGTACCTATCTACCTATACTACAACATGGTTGGAACCTGAATGTTTTCATTGGTGTAACTAGTTAGCTTTTGTTAGAAGATTGATTCTACCCCTGTGGAGATCAGCTACAACTTACATTCTATCTAGTGCCTTGCTAAGTTGCAAACAAGTGGAAGCCCACACAGGGCAAGACAATAGGGTAGGCTCATTGTAGGCAGGCTCAAGGCACCCTGAGTTGCCTGGTATTCTTATCTAGTACCTTCACTAACCTTAACTAAACTTGAAGACCCTCTTTCCTCAAAAGTCTATAAATGTATTTTCCTTTGTTCTTGTTGTTGTTGTTACTCCTACTCCAGATTCTCCAGCAGCAGGCAGCATCACTAAAGGATGTTTCCTTAAATCTGATTCAGTGCATCTCTCTAGTGAATCTCAAAAGAATCTTTATTACTTAAAACAGTTTTTATTCCATCTACAGATATAGAGAATGTCATTTTGGCTTATTAAAATTCTTATTATACACATATTTA
>NW_026068797.1:0-1891 GCF_014885135.2 Alexandromys fortis
ATAGGGTAATAGATAATCATCTATAATTGTCAAGCTTGTAGTCATGTTAGTTAGATTTTCTAAATGGACAGATATGTATTTCAGATGGATAGGCATTCTAACTTTTCAAAGACTACAGAATATGGCATTTAAAATGTTTAAGAACTTAAGACTTATGACAGTGAGACACATCTGTTCCTGACATCACTAATCTACTTCAAGAGGCAGGTGGGCATTGAAGAGGCTCCTTATTGAGTTTGCTAGCTATTAGGGCAAGAAACTGCTCTTGCCTGGACTGCTTGACATGCAGAGAAATGACTGCTGAACTTGACTAAAGGTGAGACCATCCTTCAGGGTTCTTGCTACATGAAAGATTCTGCCAGACATTCTGCAGGGCACAGAAGAAAGTGACTGACAAACTGCCAACAGAGGCAAAAATCTTTTAAATTTCCTGCTTCATGGAAAAATCTGCCAGATACTATAGGCCTGTAGGCTGATGATGGATGCCCCAATGGTACTGAATACTGGGAGAAAGAAGGAGGAGTCAGAGAGAAGCCATGCAGCCCCACTGGAGCCAGACAGAACTTTACCCAGTAAACCACAGCCACATGATGATACACAGATTAATAGAAATGTGTTAAATTAAGATGTAAGAGTTAGCTAATAAGAAGCTGGAGCTGATGGGACAAGCAGTGATTTAATTAATACAGTTTCTGTGTGATTATTTCCGGGGCCTGGGTGGCTGGAGTGCCAGCAGGTGGCCAAGCAGCCTTCCTTCAACACTGAGCTAAAAGCTGTAAGATATATGTAGAGGAGCTGGTGTAGTCCCATGTAGGCCCTGTACTGGCTGCTTCAGTCTCTGTGAACACATATGAGCCTTGTTCAGTTGATTCAGAGGGCCTTGTTCTCCAGCTGTCCTCCATCTGCTCTGACTCTTGTGATCTTTTTGCCTCCTCTTCTACAGGGTTCCCTGAGCTCTGAGAGATTTGCTGATGACCTCCTGTTTGGTCTCTTTTTCCACATATGTAATAAATCTTTCTCTGTCCTACCAGCAGCTCCCCAAGTTTTGTGCCACCATTGCCCTAGCATATTTTTCAGGCAGGACAGATCATAGAACAAAGGTTTTGTGGCTGGGTTGGTTTCCATGTTTCTCCTTTGTTAGCCTGCAGGCTACCTTCTTGCACAAAAGAGACCAGAGCATAGGGGTAAAGGCTCCATGTAGGTACAAGCTCAACTTCTTCGCGTTCAATGAGTTGTGTGGGTGCTGTCCATGGCAATGGGTTGCACTGTAGGTTTGGAGAGAGCAACCCTTTGACTTTGCAACAGCCTGGGTTGTTCGGGAATTTCTATGGTACCCTATTGGCCAATAAACTTAACTGAATACAACCTTGTTCTGCCACTGGAAGCCTTACCTGGTGACAAGCAATGGAAAGTTGAGACTCTGTAACCCCCATTACCAGGAGTCCTCTTTAGAATCACCTTCATACATTCTAGAAAGTTTTCACTGCACTAGGCTTCCACACCACTCCACAAATACCCCCCCCCCATTCTAGTCATCTCTCTCCACACTCTCTCCCTTAACCTGTCTCCTCCCCCACCTGGCATCACCCCACTCCTAGCTCCCTTCTCTACACCTGTCCCAAGTCTGTCCATAAAATCTACTCAGTTCCCCACTCCCAGATATATCCATATGTCCCCCCTCGAGCCTTCCTCTTTCCATAACTTTTCTGAGTCTACAGGTTGTAGTTTGGTTATTGATGTGGGAGTGTCATATATCAATCTGTTGATTTCATTGGCTGAGCAATAAAAGAAACTGCTTGGCTGGCCCTCAGCTTAGAACATAGATGGGAGGAGTAAACAGAATAGAATTCTGGGCGGAAGAGGAAGTGAGGTCAGACTCTGCTCTGCTCCC
>NW_026068797.1:11221-13932 GCF_014885135.2 Alexandromys fortis
GGGGGGGCAGTCCCCACGGGAAGAGAACGAGGTGGGGGGCAGTCCACACGGGAAGAGGACGAGGTGGGGGAAGGGACAGTCCACATGGGAAGAGGACAAGGTGGGGGATCACAGTCCACATTGCAAGAGGACGAGGTGGGGGGACAGCCCACACGGGAAGAGGACGAGGTGGGGGGCAGTCCACACGGGAAGAGAACGAGGTGGGGGGACAGTCCACACGGGAAGAGGACGAGGTTGGGGGGAGGGGGAGCAGAACAGGGGCAGTACAGAACCCTGAGGCTGGATGGAGCTATGCTTCTCATAACTTCACCTGAAAGTCAAGGTTGCAGCAGGAGTTCTAATAGGTCTTAATAATAAAAGCCTGGAGTCAGATACTGGGGCAAATGCTGAGAGATTGGAGAGACCATGGAGCAGCTACAGCTACCTTGCCTCTCCACTT
Organism: Alexandromys fortis; assembly: GCF_014885135.2. Classification (NCBI taxonomy): domain Eukaryota; kingdom Metazoa; phylum Chordata; class Mammalia; order Rodentia; family Cricetidae; genus Alexandromys; species Alexandromys fortis. Next base: position 11,661 of record NW_026068797.1, read on the forward strand.
CCCAATTGAAATGAGACCGAGTTCCTGTCTCCTCCCACCTTATCACTTTCTCTCTCCACCCAGTCATATCACTTCCTGTCTGTCTGTACAGACCTCCACACCTCTATGGTTAGCTAGTGACAGATCCACCCTCTGATCTTCAGGCAAGCTTTATTTGCACAAACACGATATCACCACGTTTCCCCATTTTTGTCTAAAAATGTAAGAATAAGGTTAATATATATATATATAAACTATATAAAATAAGTACAATAATTATAATTATATACAGCAAATGTAGGCAATTAATACATCAACAATGTCTAGTCCATTAACAATTGACAAATTCAGAGAAAGTACTCAGTATCTATTCCTATTTTGGTGAATCCAAAAGGTTGTACCTAATTCATTTTCTATTCTAATTTGCAATACCAAAGCAACCTTTTTATGTTTCTCAACCTTATACCCTTTGCATTTCTTTACTGAATTTCTTTTCTGAAGCTGGTAGCAAGGAAAGCTATAACTATAAAGTCTCCAACTCCATCAGAGACCCAGGAATAAAATAGTATTACATGAGTGAGCAGGAAGTACAAGCGAGTGACTTCCAAAAAAGGGTGAGAAATGACAGAAACAGCTGTCTGTAATGGTATTTCATTTGTATTTTAATAAATAAAGCATGCTAGAAGGTCAGAGAGTAAAACAGTCCCACTGGTCAGCCTTACAGACCAAGCAGTGGTGACACACACCTTTAATCTCAGTGTTATGCCCAGGTTTCTGGTCCTCAAATCAATTCATGGAGTTGGATTTCCAATACAAATTACATAAGGGTTTTTAATATTCAAACTCAAGTTTGGACCAACACTTGTCCATCACCCCAGCATGGTGGGTGTGGAAAGTGTGGCAGGGAACCCTGTGAGGGTAGAACTTTTAAAGGGGGAACGCCATAATCAGGGGACTTCACGTCCTGTCATCTTGGGATTGGGTAAGGAGTGCATAGGGTAAGGTAGATTCTGAAACAGTTGGACAGTTTTTGGGAACTAAAACCTTAACAAAGAGCCATTAGTAACTGACAAGGTAACTTCAAGGATAGGATGCCTCCCAAGAACATCTGAACCTTGTTAAGTTTAATGGCCCTACTCCCTAGCTCCTTAATTGGCTATTTTTTAGGGTATCTGTTAAAATTCTGCTATTGAAGCACATTTCTGGAGCTGAGATTCCCCCATACTCATTATATGGCTAAAGAAGCCCCTTCTTTAAAACAGTTTGCAAAGTGAGGTTCTCACATCCCTCCTCTGTCTTGTGACTATGAAAGCCCAATCATGGGCCTCAATCTTGCTTTAATATGAAGAGGAGACCCAGTAATCATGCCTGATTTGCCTCTCATTCCGTTTTGCATTTGGATAGTCTTCTTTTAATTTTGGCCATGGATTCTTACTACCTCTGAATGGTTAACATAGAAACAACATATATTATTTATTATCCTAAAGAGTTGGTAATAATAACTTTCAAGGGTTAGAAATTTGCATTACATTGTTTAATGACTTGCAAAGGTATCATATCTTGAACAAGATTAGAAATAAATGTACATTATATTCTAACAAAAATAATCTCAATTATTTTGTATTAATATACAAAAAATCCAAGCCAATATAAAATATTTAAGACTCATAGTTGCTTTTCTGGTTTAAAAGTAGATTTTATCTACCTTTTAATCCTATTTCTATATCACCCCTTTATTTCTTTTCAGAGTAGATTCAATAATCTACTTTTTTATCTTATCATATCTGTATCACTCTTTAAAAAAAAGACATCTTAATGTAATCTCCTTTGTTCAAGTTTCTTCCTGATCATAACTAATAGCAATTTGTAGTCAACCCCAAATATACATAACCTATTGAATGGCCAAAAACTGTCCACACCACCTCGTGGGAATGTGGGTGTCATATTCGTACATTTATTTCCTGCTGTTCAGAGAGACAGCATCTTTAGGGGATCCTGTAAAGAAAATTTTGGGTTAATTGTCAAGTCCTAAAAGAAGTAGCTGTATCATTTGGTGTACAGTCTCTGCATGATCAGACAGCGCAGGGCTTGTCTCAAGACCTTGCTAGAGAAATCTGTAAGGCTGGATCATCTCAGCTAGCCACCTCAAAATTGTTCTTAGCAGTTTGTTGTAATAATAATGGATCTCTGTGAGTTCGAGACCAGCCTGGTCTACAAGAGCTAGTTCCAGGACAGGCTCCAAAACCACAGAGAAACCCTGTCTCAAAAAAGAAAAAAAAAAAAAAAAAAAAGA
>NW_026068798.1:0-902 GCF_014885135.2 Alexandromys fortis
AGTAAGGTGAGCATCCAAACTGCCTAGGCTCCCACAAATTTTGAAGTCAAAGCATTTTCAAAATATGTATGTTGGATTAATCCAGCAACATTTATAATCAAATGTTTTTTAGCAGCTGTTTCTCCTTTTTCAGCATTCAAACAATTCAAAGAGAACATAATAACATATAGTATCCAGATTGTCTGTTTGTTTTCCTTCTTTATGTGGCTTTAGTTTAAATTCTATCGCATTTATTTTTAATTTTTGGCTTTTTGAGACAGGGATTCTCTGTTTATCTTTGGCTGTCCCGGAACTCAGTCTGTACTCAGTCTGTAGATCAGGCTCTCCCTGACTCTCAGAGATCTGCCTGTCTGCCCTTCAAGAGCTGGGATTAAAGGTGTATGCCACCACACTTTGAACTCACAGAGATCAGCCTGCATCTGCCTCCCAAGTGCTGGGATTAAAGGTGTTTGCCTCCACAAATTGAATTCAAAGAGGTTAGCCTTTCTCAGCTTGCCAAGTGTTGAGATTAAAGACATAACAGAATTACAACTTGAATCAAATTTTGTGAAGTTTTTTTTTCCTTCTCTTTGTCTAATAATTGTTATTTTGATTTTCTTCCTTCAGCAAAATGGAGTCATACCTCGCACAAGCCTTTGCTGAAGAACTCAACTGCTTCATCTGCATGAGCTACCTTATAGACCCAGTCACTATAAGCTGTGGCCACAGCTTCTGTCGAGCCTGCCTCCATCTTTCCTGGGAAGACAGCCAGCTCCCTGTCCAATGCCCTATGTGTAGGGAACCATCCCAGCAGAAGAACTTCAGAACCAACATTGTTCTGAAGAAGCTGGTGTCCATTGCCAGACAAGCCAGCCTCATGAAGTACCTGAGCTCTGAGGAGCATCAGTGTGTGACCCACAAGG
>NW_026068798.1:4666-13283 GCF_014885135.2 Alexandromys fortis
TGTCCCAGATTTCCTGAATGTTTTGTGATGAGAATTTGTTGGTTTTGCTGTTTTCTTTGATCAGTGTGTTTATTTTCTCTATGGTATCTTCAGTGTCTGACATTCTTTCTTCAATCTCTTATAATCTGTTGGTAGTACTTGTCTCTGTAGTTCCTGTTCGTTTACCCAGATTTTCCATCTCTATCTTTCCCTTGGTTTGTGTTTTCTTCATTACTTCCATTTCATTCTTCAGGTCTTGAACTGCTTCCCTTACCTGTTTGATTGCTTTTTCTTGTTTCTCTTGGTTTTCTTGGGTATCTTTGAGCGATTTATTAATTTCTCTACCTTTTTGTTTGTAATCTCTAATTGTTTATGGCAGTTTTTCACCTCCTGTTTAAGGTCCTCTATTATTTTCATATAATTCACTTTTGAGTCAATTTCTTCTAATTCTCCTGGAGTAGGGTGTACAATTCTTATTTCTGGATCCCTGGATTCTGGTGATGTCATGCTGCCTTTCAGGTTGTTGGAGGAATTCTTGCATTGGTGCCTTCTCATCTCTTCCTTCAAATGGAGCCAGGAGAGGCCTGGTGCCTCGGTCCAGTCTTTGCTGTGACTGACTCTCTGGGTGTATCTCCTCAGTGTAGAAACAGGAACCGTTCCCGTCCAGATGGAACTCCTCAGCACCGAAACATGGACGCCTGGTTGTCCAATTACCCGCGGACAAAAGGGTGAACTTGGGGGGCAGGGCGGGGTCTAGTAGAGCACAGAAGACCCTGCAGCACAAGCTGAAGGTGCCCGGGCTCCCTTGCGGGGGACCTTGAGGCCTTCCCAGTAGGCAGGCACTCACCGCTCTGGGTAGGTAGCCTTAGTGTAGGAGCTTAAAACTGTTCTTAAGCACAGGTCCTAGCAGACAGCAGGGCAGGCTTGGGGGCGACCTGGGGGGCTGGGTCGTGTGTAAGAAAAACAGCCCTGCAGCAGGAGCTCGGGGAGGGGGGTTTGTGCCCTCTTCCGGGACAATCTCTGCCCCTAGAAAGCATACATTCACCCGTCCAGATGGAACTCCTCAGCACCTAAACAGGGATGCCTGAAGTTCTTGTCATACAGGTCTTTCACTTGCTTACTTAGAGTTACATCAAGATATTTGGTGTTTTATTATGTTATTTTATGCTATAGAGAATGATGTATTGTTTCTTTGATTTCTTTTTCACCCTTTTTTTGTATATAGAACTGTCCAAAATTGATGGGCTGTCTTTAAGGAGTGTTAGAAGACAGTGGGTGATATCTAACCTGGGGTTCCTATACCAGGCCAGTCCAATGGTAAAGCAAACATCTTCTGAAATTGCAGAACAAGATATGAACTCTGTCTCTCCTTCTTCTTATTTCTCTATTCCTCTCTTTCTCCGTCTCTCTCTGTCTCTCTGTCTCTCTCTCTGTCTCTCTCTGTCTCTGTCTCTCTCTCTCTCTCTCTCTCTCTCTGTGTGTGTGTGTGTGTGTGTGTGTGTGTGTGTGTTGTTTGAAGAGCCTGGAATAATTATACAGATTTAAAGGGATTTTCTGGAAAGTGAAAAGTGGTGGATTCTTACCTGGCATTCCAAGGACCAAAACAGGCCTCTGGTAAGTTTGCCAAGGCAGTGGACATTATTGTGGTGCTGAGAGAAGGTAGTGCAGTCGCAGGAGGCCAGGCAGGGATAAAATTGTTTAGTGTCTTCTAAACAATGGGCAGTGTCTTCTCTGTGATCCATAGAACAATTCTGGCTTCCAGTATAAATTGCCAGGGCTATGCAGCCTAGTGTGGAGCCAACAAAAGAGCCAACTTACTATTCTTACCTTGAAGTCTTATAGAACAGGTCACTGGTAACTTAACAGCCAACAGCTTTCCTAACCCAAATGTCCTCAATCTTTTCACAATCCACCGCAATTCAACAGGGTCAGTTCTAGTACAAAAAAAAAAACACCCACACTTCTGGTAAAAAATTATCTTATTTTGGCATATAATTGCTGTGATGAAACACCTTGACAAGACCAACATTGTGATGAAAGGGATTATTTGGTTTACACTATCATATCACGTGCATCATCAAAGGAAGTCAGGACCAGAACTCACATAGGACAGGAGAATGCAGGAAAGAACTAAAGGAGAAGTGATAGAGTGATGTTTATTACTGGCTTGCACACTGTGAATGCTCAGTGTGCTTTCTTTTACATTAGTGTGGGAAGTCCTTCTGTCTATGTTTTGGCACCCATGTGGCCAACTAAATCCACTTAAAAACCTGAGAATGCATGAAAAGAAATTCTAGACAGAAAAACAAAGTTTAGCCACTTTTTCTTCAGCTGGTGACATGCCACAACTCCTTTAAGAAAAGTTTACCTAAGTCAGCGATAGCAGAAAAGCCACACAGTTTTGAAATGGCGGCTTTCTGTGTCGTACTGCCAGTGTAAATTCTGACTCTTTCAGGCAGGAGGTCTAGCTACAGAGTATTTCGATGAGGTTTGTGAGCAGACAGCTGCAGCTTGCTTAATAGCAACATAGACTTGCTGTGCGCCTGAGAATGAAGCTGTGTGCATGGCTCTCAGAGGCATGAGTGGCTCTGCCATGCTGGACTGAGCAGGCAAGCAAGAAGTACTGTATATAGCATAGTAATGACACAACTTAAGTTTTAAGAAGCGCTTAGCATTTTTATAAAGCTCCCTGAACAGTAAAAGAATTATAGATATGCAATAAAGTCAAATTCAGATGAGTCATAGTGTCGGATAAATGTACATAGGCTTGGAAGAGAGAACAAAAAAAGTATAAAGAATCATAAAATAAAGTAATGCTTTTAAAAAAAGAGTAAAGTCTTTAAAGAGACAGAGTATAGATAGTCATAGATGAGAAGGAATAAACAAAAAATAAGCCACATAAAAATAAAAAATTCACAGAGAGTCTGGATTGTGCATATTATTGCATTATCTTTATTTTTATTTTTTTTTACTGTGAATGAGTTAAGTACAGACATTTTTTTGTATTGGATTGCTTCCACACTGGTGTGGTTTGATAGACCACAACCCCCTGAAAGGTCACCATGAACACCCCCAAATAATTACTTTGAACAACCGCTGACTTAGACGAACCTACCATACAGGATACACCATAAAAGACCTGATTAACAGCAGGAAACTCTATGGAGAAACTAGACCCTTATTCCTAAATATTGTTTATAAATGTTTATTTAAATTTAAAGGGGATATGCTATAGAGATTTGCATTAGAATTGACCTTGGTTTATTGATACAAATTTAAGGTCAATTTTGTTATATATATGTATATGTATTTCTGATCTTGATTAAGGTATTGTGTTTGTTTAGCTCATTTAAAATGTAATGCATAATTAAGAAATATAAGTTCATAGATAATCATCTATAATAGTCAAGTTTGTATTGATGTTAGTCAGATTTTCTAGATATACACAGATATATTTCATATGGATAAGTATTCTTCAAATCTTTCAAAAACCTTCAGAATATGGCATTTAAAATGATTTAAGAACTTAAGACTTTTCATGACAATGAGGCACATCTGTTCCTGGCAGCACCAAGCTACTTCAAGAGGATGACAGGCATTGAAGAGACTCCTTATGGAGTTAGTTGACCATTTGGCAAGAAACAGCTCTGGCCTGGACTGTGTAAATAAACAGGACATTCAGGACCCAAAGAGAAATGACTGCTAAACTTGCCTAAAGGTGGAAGGATTTTTTAGATTCCTGCTACATGAAAAAGTCTGCTAAACATTTGGAAAAACACAAAGAGAATGTGTTGGACAAACTGCCATGATAGATGGAACCGTCTTTGAAATTTCCTGCTTTGTGAAAAAGTCTGCTGAATACTATGAGCCTATAGGCTGAAGATGGATGCCCCAATGGTACAGAAGAACTTTGGGCGACTATCCAGGAAGTAAGATGTTTCTCTCAACTCTAGAACTTTATAAGCTGCTTCCAATGCACTTTCTGCTTACTTATGTAACACTATATATCCATCTGGCGTCTTTGATGGAGTTGAAAAATAGATAGTTATAGTTTGCTTTTTTGTTGTTTTTTTCTTTTTTATTTATTAAAAATTTCCACCTCCTCTCATTTCCCTCTCGTTCCCTGTCCAGTCCCAAGAGAAGTCAGGGTTCCCTGCCCTGTGGGAAGTCCAAGGCCATCCCCCGNTCCAAACAGACTAGGCTCCCAAAAAGCTAGTACGTGCAGTAGAAACAAGTCCCGGTGCCTTTATCAATGGCTTCTCAGTCAGCCCTCATTGTCAGCCACATTCAGAGAATCCAGTCTGATCACATGCTCATTCAGTCCCAGTCCAACGGGCCTTGCTGAGCTCCCATGAGATCAGTCACACTGTCTCAGTGGGTGGACACACCCTTCGCGGTCCTGACTTTCTTGCTCATGTTCTCTCTCCTTCTGCTCTTCATCTGGACCTTAGGTCAGTCCAGTGCTCCAATGTGGGTTTCTGTCTCTATCTCCTCAGTTATGATAAAAGATAAAATAAATAGAAATATTGAAAGTATAATTTTTGCTTGATAAATGGTTTGTTATATGTAATTTAGCTGTTTTGAAGCTTTCCTTTTTGTTTAAAAAGAAAAGGGAAATGGTATGGAAGGTCCTTCTGCCTGTGTGTTGCTTTTATTAATTAATGAATAAAGAACTGCTTTGAGCCTATGGCAAGGAAGAACAGAACTAGGCAGGGAAAGCTAGGCTTTGTGCTGGGAGAAAGGAGGCAGAGTCAGAGAGATGCCACGTAGCCCCACCGGAGACAGACACTGGAACTTTAGCTGGTAATCCACAGCCACATGGTGATACACATATTAATAGAAATGGGTTAAATTAATATGTAAGAGTTAACCAATAAGAAGCTAGAGCTAACGGGTCAAGCAGTGATTAAATTCATATATACCTGTGTGATTATTTTGGGTCTAAGCTAGCCAGGCAGCCTGGAACCAAGAAGCAACCTCCCACTACAACAGAACCCAGAACCTCCAACCCAGGGGAAGCCCTGCCAACAGTTGTCTGCTCCCTTCCTCATCAATAACTAGGTTTGCCCACAGTTAGTTGTTATGGGGGCATTTTCTCAATGGTGTTCCCTTCTCTCATACAACTGTAGCTTGTTTCAAGTTGGGATAAAAATAAAGAGTCCATCTGTGCTCCTACTTAGCACCAATAGGATGGTAAAATGTTATATAGTATGTATACATGATTGCATAAATGTATACACACACATACATTATACGTGTGTATACATATTGCTAAATAGATTGTATCATGTTAGAATTCAACTGAAGGTCTTGCACATACTTTAAAGGGGCTCTAACACTGAACTCAAGTTGTAGCCCCTGATGAATAATTCTGACAAGTTTGTAAAAACAAACAGATACGCAAGACAAGACCACTATGGAAGGAAGTGTTCTTTGTGAAATATGGAGTCAACAGATGAAAATGCAATATATTCAACTCTCTTTTTCACTTAATAGTATTTTAATATTTAATTCAATAAAACTTATATCATTACAATAGGAAATACTTAAAAACAATGAAAACTCTATTACAACTTTCTATTCTATTATTTGACCATAGGAGAAGAAAGGCCAGACACGGTACTTAAAAGTCTTATGAGGATATCTGTATATGAGGGAACTCTTATCAATATTCAGGAAACTTAAACATCCAGCCTCACAATCAAGGAACACACCAATCTTGTCCAATGGCTTCTCTATATAGTGATGGATTACTGGGTTTGTGGTGAGGAGACTGTAATGACTACCCTCATTCATACAGAAAAGAAGAAATGCACCCTTAGTTTCAACAAATTTGTTTCTATCCATTAACCAGGATTTGGTACAGACTCCTACAGCCCAGTCGCTAGAGTCCTTCAAATCCAGTTCCCAGTAATATTTCCCTGAGATGAAACTCTGTGATCCGCAAAAAGCCAAATAGCATCCAATAGGATCCACAGATGTATACTGATGGTGAAGTTTGAAGCCGGCTCTTCTCATGACATTAAATAGGTTCTTCTTAAAATGCATTCCAAATAGTCTTTTAAAGAAAATTTTCACTGTGGAAAGAATAAACATTTTAGTTAAAATGACCATTTGTATTTCTGAGGTGACACAGGTCCTGTGAATCTTCTTGGTTTTCAAAAACTGGCTTGGACTAAAGGTTAAATTCATCAAAGCCAAGAATTAGTGCACGAGACAGAGCGGTAGCATGATGAGAAGTTTTAGGAAACATTTTGTAGATGCTGTAGATGAGGGAGCCTCAGCCTACCTCTGACAGGTGACTTCTAGTTACACCTGACACAGGGAAGATGTGTGTACTGCAGTCAGGGCCACAGCAAAGGCTGCCCTCCTTGGTCTAAATAAAAAGTTATTACTAAGATATGATCAGTAATTGCTCTCATATTGGTGTTTGTTCTTTCCATGGAATTTTTATACTTATACTAAAGGAAGAGCTAAATTTACTTTAGAAGGAGTTCCCTATTAGCAATTGTCCTCCTTTAACCTCTAGTTCCTCTGATACTCTTTCCCTGTCAGGTTGAAATCGACTTTTAGATATACAAGGGGAATTGAGACACTGCCTCATGACCCATCAATTAGTTTTGTATTCATTGCTCATGATACATGGCTTTATCTGTTTAGTTATTTTATGGTTTTTCTTTTTCAGTTCCTTTTAAGATAGGGTATTACTATTTAAACTTGACTGACATGGAACTCACTATGTTGACAAGACTGCCTTCAAACTCTCTCTATGATAGATGGGATTACTACAGTGTACCACTATATCTTATGTATTTTTAATCCATGAGCTATAATGTAATGTAAGAAATCAATTGCTAAAATGTGCAAAGGAACATAATCAAATATCTCCACCAGTGGGTACTCTTAATTTGAATTAGACTGTACTCAGTTAATTAACAACTCTGTATGCCTCAATGAAAAACTGATGCTCTCTGTTCATTCAGTATTACACACAAACTGATATGCTGGTATTCATTTTTGTTCCTTTGCTTGTGAGATAACCATGAAATTAAGAAGATTACAATATGACTAACCAAGGCACATTTCTCAGGCATTAAAATATATATGTTTGCAAAGGTTATCCCATGGTGTAAGAGTACCTCTGCTATTTTCATCATTGCTCACACTCACCTTTGAAGTGGTTGAAACTTTCAGTCAGTCCAGTGATGGGGAGGGCAGAGAGTTCTGGTTTCATAGCTTGGGGTATACTCAGCTCCACTGCCTCACTTCTGCAAGGAGAGGAAAATAATGATTTGTATGGTGCTAAAGATAACATCACTGTTATTCAGAAAAACCTCACTCCAACTTCAGCCAAACACTCTTGGGTCGATTCCATTTAAACACAAGCCTGACAACCTGAGTTCATTTTCTGGAATCCATGGTGGAAGGAAGAACTTTTCCTGTAATTTGTCCTATGATCTCCACACATGTGTAGTGCTACTTTTGCATGAACACGAACACACATACACTCCACATGAATATGACAAATCATATTTTAAAAATCCATAACAGATCCTATACAAAAAATAAAATATTCTCTCCATAAGGTATATATGCACTTTTCTAAGGCAGTTTAATCAATTTTACAGCAATTTCAGGGTACCCCAACTTGCACCAATGGCTAAACTCACCTTCTCAATATATCTTCCGAATCCTGCAAAGAAACAAGAAATATTTAGAATCCTGGAGAAGTGAAATACAAAGTTTGTTTATAAAGTTCATATAAAAGACAGGCTGCATCACACTATCTAACCTGAAATTTTATATTTAATTAGCAGGTTAATGCTGACAAACAGATTAGCACAATTCTAATTCTTGATGAAATCAGGCTGTGAGAGTAAATTAGGAGAAGCACGTAGATATTGATTACACATTGACGTTGAAACCCCAGCTATCTGCAAAAGGTGTTTCATTGAGCTGAAACACAAAGCACAGAGGGATACTTTAACTAAGGGTACTTCAAATGTATGACCTCTCCCATGCATGCTGCCTCATGCCTCTAAGTATGGAATTGCCAGGTTAGATGCCCCAAGATTACTGTGAGTTGTAGGTGATCGTGATCCATAGTCTAGAACCCTATCTCAAAATCCCACCCTCCTATATATCTCTCAAAATTACAACATTCAAAAAGAAGAAATTAAGTAATAGCATTCTTTGAAATTATGCACAATTACCAAGTAGAGGCTATAGAGTGTAAGAAATGGCAACACTGAATTTCAGCTTTCAGAGAGGCAAGTTACAAAATCAAATATTAGGACGTATTTTTTGGAGAATCTACTAACACAATTTTTATTTTAAAAAATCTTGTTCTGGAAAGATTATTACAGAATTTAGTTTCTCCAGATTATTACTAAAAAGAACCTCCTAAAATAAATGCAGGAAATGTTAAAAAAAATAATCTTAGTATAACAATCACCAGTGTGAGCCTAAGACAATAATAAAACCTTTGTCTGCACTCCTCTCTTCTCACCTGGAGTAGCACCACATATGGCTCCTGGGACATCGCCATGAGTTCCTGAAACATTTCTCTTAGTTGTTTGCTCTTTTGGATCATCGTGGCTTCACTTTCTCTGAGTTTCTCTAAAACACAATCGCCTTC
>NW_026068799.1:0-1501 GCF_014885135.2 Alexandromys fortis
AAAAATAATTTTCAAATATTATATGGGGATGCATATATAAAAGCTAGTTATTAAATGTATTAAAAAATAATTCTTTGGGGCTAGGACGTGACACAGTCAAAAAAGTTCCTGCCGTGCAAGTATGAGGAACCAGGATTCTACTCACATAAAACACCAGGTATGTAATCCCCACACTGGAAAAAAAAGGGGCTAGGAGGGACCCAGGGATTCCTCGGCCAGCAAGTCTAGCTCAATAAGTGGATTCAAGACTGTAGTAAAGGACCCTTGTTCAAAAAACAAAATGGATGGTTCCTGAGGCTTCTACATGAACTTGCATACACATGCACCCCCACATGAACACACAACACACACACACGAGCGCGCACACACACGACTATTCTTTTGCATAGGCATGCCACAAGTAGTATTTGAGAATGTTTCTATAATTGAAAATTATTCTTTGCTTATCTGAAAGTTAATTTAAATGCATTCCAAGTATTTTTATTTATCGAATCTGCCAACCTGGTCCCTTAAGGTCTCACAGCTAAAGAACAGTCAACTGGGAGTCACCGTCCCTTCGTCCCCAGAAACAGCTCGCTCCAGCACACACCCTTCATTGTGCTCTCAGGCTTGTAGCAGCACCTGGGGCAATCGGGAGCTAGCAGCAAGCCCTTTAATTGACCATCCTTACTACAGAGCTGACTTCTCCCGGTGCCTTCTATTGAGGGCTACAGGGAACCAGCCATCTCCACAGGAAATCTGTAAAGGAATTGTCTAACACCCCCATTTCAGAGTCTGTGGAACCTAGGCAGAAGAGTCGTTTGCGCAAGGTCCAGGGAGGAGTATAGATACTTTTTCTTTACCACTGTCACATGCAGAGAGAGCTGGGATGTAATTCAGTTGGGAGAGTGCATTTGCCGCATCCAGCATCCAGGAAGCCTTGGGTTTCATCCCTAGTACTGAGTCAACTGGACATGGTGGAGGATGCCTGTGTTCCCAGCTCGAGGGAGGTGAAGGCAAGAGACTCAGAAATCCACAGTCCTCCTTGTTTATCTAGTTCAAAGCCAAGCGGGGATACATGAGATTCTGTCTTAATGAAAAAGAAAAGTCAATGTGTGTGGGTGGGTAGGGAAGCAGGTAAATCACTTGCTGTGTGAACATAAGGATTAGGATTCCAGAGCCTCTGAATCCACACAAAAGTCAGGCGGGGATAGGGTGGCCTACCTGTAATCCCACTGCAGGGGAAGAGGAGACAGAACCCCCAGAGAAAGCTGGTCAGCCTGACTAACTAAAACAGGGTGGGTTTACTGAAAGTCCCTGACTCAATATAGAAAGAGGAGAAGACTCAAGGATGACGCCTGACATATTTTGGAAACTTGGGGTTCCACATACACACAGATACAATGTGAACACACACTCCCTCCACGTCATTGCCCACTACACAGGAGAGCATACACGGGCTCCCCCCCACACACACACACCGTGCAAAAAGACATTCCTAAGAGGGGCTGCCCCATAAAGA
>NW_026068799.1:10075-18456 GCF_014885135.2 Alexandromys fortis
TTTTTTATTCCCTTGTGTTTTTTGAGGCAGAGTCTCACTGTGTAGCCTAGACGAGCCTCAAACTTGTGACAGTCGTCCTGCCTCGGTCTTTCCAGGGCTGGGACGACAGGTGTGAGCTGCCACACCCTGCTGAGCTGCTTGGTAATGATGTATTATTTCCAATTTTGCACTTATAGCAAGACTGCATTGCTAATTTTATATTGCACTCTTTCAAATAGATAAGATTTATTACATGTTTGCATAAAATGCGTGTTAAAATTTTGTATATTATGTGTGTGTATGTGTGCGCGCACGCATGTGAGCACACACTGCATTTCTGTGTAGATAGCTTCTGAGGGCAGAAAGCAGGAGCTGAGACAGAGGTTAGTACATCACGGAGTGTACAGACCTAGGTGGATCCAGTCACAGCCTGCTGGAAGAGGAGTTTTAGTACATACCACATAGACTTGTTTATGAATTGTCTATCGATCCAATGGCTGCTTTGCGGCTTACAAAGACAGCATCAAGTTATTAGAACAGAGACTCAGCATCTCAGTGAAGCTGAAAAGACTCTATAGCCTATGGAGAGTTGGCTAGCCAGCTCTGAATGGCTGACAAACTGGTGAGAATTAGGGAGAAAGTGATTCGGACAAAGAGAAGGCCAACTCTGTGGCAGCCCCGCTGGAAGTCTTCTGCCACATTTCCCAGTGTTGAAGATCTGCGGCATTGCAATCCAGTACAGATTACCTGTGTGTGTTTGTGTGCACATGGCCACATGTCTCTGCATATTAGAAGACAAATTTTGGAGCTGTGGAGATGGTTCAGTTGTTAAAAGCCCTTGACACAAAAATGTGAAGAACCAAGTTCAAGTCCCCAGAATCCATGTAAATGCCAGGTGGGGGGATGGCAGCCCTCCTGCACTTCTGGGCTCAGAAGGTAGAGATGGACTCTCCAGAGCAAGCTAGCTAGAGAGACTAGCCACATTGGAGAGCTCTGGGTTTGATTGTGAGAATCTTGTTTCAATGAACACGGTGGACGAGTGATGGAGGTCAATTGCTGACATCAACTGTGGACCTCCATTTGCATCCTCCCACACATATGTGTACATAAACATGTAGAAATATATGCACATATGTGCACATAACACATGTGCTTGAAAAATGAACCAAAAAGACAAGTTCCACGACTTACCAGCTTGAAATGTAGGTCCTAACAGCTCTCACTCTGAAGTGTCAGAGACAACACTCTCAACTGATTTTGTTCAGATTGAAGAACCTCATCACCCACAGTTTGCAAAGCTCTGGTGGGTAACAGGACAGCAAGTTATGTGACCAGAATCTTCATCTGCCTCCCTTACCAGACCTTGAGCAATGCTTGAACGACTTATCTATCCAAAGACATATGGTGGTTCGCCCCATGATACCAACCAAACTTGTGACCTTCCATGTGCTCCAGATGCCACCAATGGAGCTGGGAGCAAGGGTTTAGTAATGAACCCAGGCTCAGTGGATTGTCTTCATATTTCATTCCGAACATTTTATTTCCACGCTTTGCTCTAAGAGGGCAGGAGGGGGCACAGATATCTTACAGTAAGAGTAAAAAAGCCGCAGATAAAGAAATCCCAGGACTCTGGTTGGAGCTCTTTGGTGATGTGGCTGCCTAACTCTTGGGAAGATCACAGGAGTGGGACTAAGATGTGTTTTGTGTAGAGTAGACTACATGCAGCCAGTTATTTTTACACAGATTGTTTATTACTGAAACATTTATTGTATATGGACTTGGCTATGTAAGAGAAAAAGGAGACTTTATATTTTCTGTGATCCTTTTGGTTTGCGAACAAGAAGCCAGCTCACACTAGCTGAGATGAAGACCAAAGTAACCAAAAGAAACTGGACATGCGTACTTGGGAGGGCTCCTTGCATGAAGGGTTCATGATGGCTGGGAACCTTGACAGGAATCAGGAACTCGATCCATGCAAGACATCTCTTGACTCTGGAGCTCTGGGTATTTCCTTACATAGTCCTTCTTTCAGTAGACCCAAGCATTCTCCATGTTAGGAAGATTTGGCTTCCAGCTATGCAGGTGCTTTTCAAACTTAGAGGAAAGAGAGTTCCTCTCACCCAGAAGAAGATCCCAGCAAGGCTTGTTGCAATTGGGAACCAGTCTGACAACTGGTTGGTCCCTCCTCATCCTTGAGCAAATGCAATAATAACATAGCACTTTTGTTAATTTTTTTGAAGATGGTCTCTATAGGGGGATGCTGGAGAGACAGGACCCATCTCTCTGAAGTAGAATGGACAGTGATGGCGCAGCTGGAGAAGAACTGATTGAAGCGTTGCCGGCAGTAACAACCGAAACACCCTCGAGCTCAAAGCAGGTTGGGTTTTTGTTGTTCTGTTTTTCATAATAAAATTATTATATTCATAGACTGGCAAGATGACTAAGCCAGTAAAGGTGCTTATTACTAAACCTGACGACGTGAGTTCAATCTCAGGGCCCCACACGATGGGAGGAGAGAACAAACTCTGGCAAGCGGTTCTCCAACCTCCACATGGGTACCCTGGCTAGAACACGAGCACATGCATATACACACAATAAATAAATGTAACAAGCATGTATTTTTTGATTCGTAATGCATCTATGACTAGTATTCAAAGTTTAGTCAGAAGGTATATATGAAGGTTTGTTTTGACATAGCAACAAAAATGTATACATAGCAAATGTTCAGCAATGAAACATGTTACACAGTTTTCTCCTTCCCTTCCTCTCTCCTTCCTTCCTTTCTTCCTTCCTTCCTTCCTTCCTTCCTTTCTTTCTTTCTTTCTTTCTTTCTTTCTTTCTTTCTTTCTTTCTTTCTTTCTTTCTTTCTTAAGACAGGGTGTCTCTATGTAGTCCCGGCTACCCTGGAATGTAGATCAAGACCAAGATGGCCTTGGACTCACAGAGATCCTCCTGTCTCTGCCTCCTAAGTGCTGGGATAGTGCATGCACCTCCACCCGCATCTATATATGTATTTTAATACCTGTACAAGCAAAATAAAACGAGACTTTTGTCTTATTTTTGTGTTTGTTTTCTCTGACTATAGACAGTCTTTTAAATGACAGTTTGAAAATTTCATATATGTTTACAATATATTTTAATCATGTCTACCTTATCCTCCATTTCCCCCTGGATCTCCCCGGTCCCCATGCACACACAACACATCTCTCTCCCAACTAAATATTCCCTTTTTCTCATGCCAATGAGTCCAGCTAGTGTTGCCCATACGCTCCTGGGTGTGGGACCATCCACTGGGGCACAGACAAGCTTCCAGCAGTCGCACTCCTAAAGGAAAGTGACTTGACCTCCTCCAGAAGCCATCAACCACCAATAGCTCCCTCGCTTGATCATGTACCTGTTTTCCCCTGTGTGGGTCTTGTATAGACCACAGCTGCTGTGAGCTCTAACAGCCATGCCATGTCCACGAGACAGCATCCGCAGCACCCCTCATGCTCTGGGGCCCGCACTCTTTCCACTCCTCCCTTCCACAATCTTCCCTTAGCCTACAGGGGTCAGATGGACACAGAGGACCCATCTATAGCTGAGCACCCGCCCATGGTGGCTTACACTCAGCACTTTGGACAGTTATGAATCTCTGCATCAGCCACCACCCACTACAAAAAGGAGCCCCCTCTGACCATGTGGAAAGATGTACAAATCTTAAGCAGGAGGCCACAGGAGCCTGGAGCAAGCTTTCTAGGCTTGAGCGTGTTTTAACCCAGTGAACTTTGGGAATAGGGTGGGAGGTGCTATTCCTTGAGCTTCTCTGAGGCCATTTCATCTACTTGCCCTTCTCCGTCATGGTGTCGGGTGTTTACTGAGCCTGCCTGCCCAGTTACCAGTAGCACAGCGTTTCACAGAGCAAGTCACTTGCCTAGCCAAGAGTCCAAACCTTTGGCCTGTGTTTAGCGATGGGGCAGTAATGGAGGCCTGTAATAGGAGCTGTCCTGTGGAGCCCTTGGGACTGGTTGAAACCAGCAAGGTCTGGTAGACATCAGTAAAGCTGAACAGATGCCCAGAAAGGCCAACTCAGATAACTGTATCCTCAGGCCTCAGTGAAGCCAAATCAGTTCTAGGGGTGTCTCTGGGTTATGAGCGGGGTGGGGGGAGGGTTGATGAGTTTGGGTCACGTGGACCTTCTACAGATTAGAGGGAACCCAAGAAGCCGAGACTTACACTGAGGGAGTGAGTGAGGCTTTCCCCCATGAGGGCCAGTGTCTTTTCCTTGTTACTGTGCTACAATACATCTTTTGGGAGAGAAAGTTTATTTGGCTCAAAATTGCAGGAAGTCAATTGTGGCAGGAGCCTGAAGCAGCCACTCGCATCCATCCACAGTCAGGAGCAGGAAGAAAGGCATAAATGCATCAATGCATGTCAGTGCTCAGCTCACTTTCTCTTTTTCATCCATTCCAGAAGCCAACGTAAAAAAGCATGCCAGCCGTATTCAGGGCGGGTCTTCCCACCTCATTTAAAACAGCTCAAAATCCTCTGGGGTTGGAAAGATGGCTTGGCAGTGAAGAGTGCTTGTTTCTCTTGTGGAAGATCAAAATTAGGTCCCCTATAAAAGGCTTCTCCACCAACACAGTAAGTCAGATTAAGCCAAATTAAAACGTAAAAGACCAGGTATATTTGAGCAAAGCACTTCCGGGTGAATACTCTAGGCCCCAGAGAGCAAGGTAGGGGAAGAGGGCCGGAGAGAAATCACATGGCTGCTCTGAAGGAGGGGCTTAAGTACCCTGCAGGCTCGGGGCAGGGCAATGAAGCATTCTTCATGAGCTGGGTTTGTGCCCCTGTCCTGGTACATAGGGTCTTGGGCGGCTAGCAGACTCAGGGGAGGAGCTGCTGCTATCATGGAGAATGGGAAACTGATTATTTTGTTTGTTTGCTTGTTTGTTTTATTGTTTTGGTTTTGGCAATTATCAGAGGGTGGGGTTTGCCGGAGGGGGGAGAGAAAGAACTGGAATTGAGCTGGAGATTCCAGCTGAACACCTAACACCACATCAGGCAATTCACAATGTCCTGTAACTCTAGCTCTAGAAAATCCAATGCTGGTCCTCTTCTTGGCTCTATAGGCATGAAAATATGGCGGCATACAATCATACACATGCACACACATGTGCATACACACACACACACACACACACACACACACACACCTTGACCACAGGCTGACCTGGTCTAGAGATTTTCTCATTAAGATTCCCTTTAGGTGAAGTTTGTGGAATCCTGCACAAGAGGAGGAGAAACAATTGTAAGAGCCATGGGGGTTAAGGACACCACAAGAAAACTCATAGAATCAACTAACCTGGGCTCACAGGGGCTCACAGAGACTAAACAGACAATGAGGGAGCCTGCATGGGACTGACCTGGGACCTCTGCATATATGTTACTGAGGTGTAGTTTCGCCCTCTTGTGGGACTCCCAACAGTGGCAGCAGGGGGTGTCTTAGACTCTTTTAAGGACTTTTGGGATCCCACTTCTCATAGTAGGTCACCTTGCCCAGCTGTAATTAATGGGAAGGTTCTTAGTTTTACTGCAACTCGATATGCCATGTTTTGCTGATACCATGGAAAACCTGTCCTTTCCTGTAGGAGAGAGGCCGCTTGATCGTTCCTGGCTGCTCAGCCACAAAAAAAAAAAATCACACAGAAACTGTATTAATTAAATCACTGCTTGGCCCATTAGCTCTAGCTTCTTATTGGCTAACTCTTACATCTTAATTTAACTCATTTCTATTAATCTGTGTATTGCTACGTGGCTGTGGTTTACCAGCTAAAGTTCTGCCAGCATCTGTCTCTGGCAGCTCCATGGCATCTCTCCCACTCTGCCTTCTTTCTCCCAGCATTCCATTTAGTTTTCCCCACCTACCTAAGTTCTGCCCTATCAACAGGCCCAAAGCAGTTTCTTTATTCATTAATGGTAACCACAACATACAGAGGGAAATCCCACATCACTTTCCTAAAGAGAAACAGGGGAAAAGTGGATTGACGAGAGGCACAGGAGGGTAGAGAAGGGGCTGAGACTGAGGGAAGAGGAGGGAGGGAAAACTGCTGATGGGATATAAAACAAACAAACAAATAAATTTATTAAAAAAAAAAAAAAGAGACTCCCATCCAGGGGAAAATTTTGCAGGATTCCACCTCCTAGACAAAGAACTACAGGCAAGGGCTGGAGAGATGGCTCGGCATTTTAGACCATGTATTACTCTTCCACAGGGCCTCAGTTTAGTTCCCAACACTCAGTTCAGATACTGCCACTGTAACTCCAATTCCAGAGGCTCTAATGTGCTTACCTCCCATGGTCCCTGAGGGCACATACATAAACCCACACACAGACACATACATAATGTACAATTAAAACAACAACCCCCCCCCAAAAAAAACCAAGCAACTAACAACTACTGGGAAAGGGATAATTGCCTTCTCCCAGGCATGAACCCCTGATTGCTATCCAATACAAAACGATCATCCATGAAACCATACATATACATGCATGAATGCGTGTACACACACATACACAAACTCAGCAGGTTGTAGATAATTTGTGCATACTTATACACATTCACACATACACACATATATGTATGTATGTATGTATGTATGTATGTATGTAAACAATAATAATTGATAGCCTCTTATTAATTTGAGAAGGAGCCAGGAAATGGGAGGCCCTGGAGGCAGGAAGGGGAAGGAGAAAGTGAAGTAATTTTATTTTAAATAAAAATGTAAAAAATATTTTTAATCTCTCACCACTGTGGCAGAAATATTTTATCTGTGTCTCACCCTCAAGGAAATAAACTTTGTGGTTGACAAATTTTAAAAAATAGATTCCAGAATATGTCAACAATCAAAACTCACCATCACATCCAGAAACAAGTCCCAGGAAATGTAAGAGTTCCCAGGCACCATAATGGGAAATGTGGCATGAAGCCTCATGTAAGACTCCCAAGTCCAGAAGGCGTTCTGATAGGTCTAAATACTGTGCCAGGGACAATGAGGTGGTTTGAAAGAACGGCCTCCAGAGGCTCATCTATTTGAATGCTTGGTCATGAGAGAGTGGTACTACGTGACAGGGATTAGGAGGTGTGGCCTTGTTGGAGTAGGTGTGTCATCAGAGGCAGGCTTTGGGGTTTCAAATGCGTAAGCCAGTCTCGGTATCTCTCTGCACCTGCTGTTTTCAGGTTCAGATGGAGAACTCTCCAATAAAGAAGTTGAGCCATTTCTCTATCACTATATCTGCCTGCAAGCTGCTATGCTTTCCACCACGATGTAAATGTACTAAACCTCTGAACTGTTAGCCACCCCAATCAAATGCTTTTCTTTCTAAGAGTTGCCATGGTCACGTTGTCTCTTTACAGCAATAGAACTTTGACTAAGACACCATGTGACCCTATTTGTGAGTGTCTCCCAACCTCTGAGGAACAAGAACTACAAACAGAGAATGAGACTATCATTCAATGCTATGGTGTTTGCCTGGCAACCACAAAGCTCTAAATTAGCTGGACAGGGAGGTGCACACCTTTAATCCCAGAACTCAGGTGACAGAGGCAAGCTGATCTCTGTGAGTTTGAGGTTTGCATGGTCTACACAGTGAGTTTCAGGATAGCCAGGAATACACAGAGAGACCCTGTCTCAACAAACAAACAAGGCCCTAACTTCACCCCCTAAACCACAAAAATTAAATTGGAAAAAAAAGATATGCAAAATCTTGACTTGTATCTACTTGCATTGAAATTATATTTTAAATAAAGATTTCCTTCATTTTGATGAAACGCTAGAGAGCTTAAATAACATAATTGTTGTCTGCTAAACCAAATATTCTGGGTAAGGCTTTGTGGGGTCACACACCAGATTTGATTCTTCAAGCATGTGTCTGTGTCTCTCTGTGAATGTACATCTCTCTATATGTTTATATATTTATGTGTCTCTTGAATCTCTATGTCTCTCTCTTCCTGTGGTGGTTTTAAAGAAAATGGCCTCCATAAGCCCAAAGAGAGTGGTAATGTTAGGAGGTATGGCTTTGTTGGAAGAAGTGTGTCACTAGTGGGGTAGGATTTGGGATCTCAAAAACTCAAGCCAATTTTCTTCCTGTTACCTGTTGTCTGAGTTAAGGTTTCTATTGCTGTGAAGAGGCACCATGACCATGACAAACCTTATAAGGACAACATTTAACTGGGTGTCTCACTTACTGAGTTTCAGAGACTCAGTCTGTTACCATCATGGTGGGGAGCACGGCTTTATGCAGGCAGACATGGTGCTGGAGCAGAGTGCTACATCTTGTAGGCAGCAGGAAGTCCTGAGACACTGGGTGGTACCTGAGCACAAAAAACCCCAAAGCTCACCCTGACAGTGACACACTTCCCC
>NW_026068800.1:0-8045 GCF_014885135.2 Alexandromys fortis
AAATTATACCAGAACGTCTATATTCCCAGAACCTGCCTTTAAAAAAAAAAAAAAAAAACTTAACCCTCATCCATTCAATAGATGCTAGTGGTTTGTGGCATTTTGTTTTAAACTTGTTTTTGTTGTTTATTTGATTGTTGTGACTTTCTCTTGTATCCCAAACAGGCCTCAAATCGGTGATGTACCTTGAACCTCTCTGATCACCCCGCCTCCGCCTCCCCAGGGCTGGATTGCAGGCATGCCCCTATTAAACCCTGTTTATGGGGCATTGGGGATCAGATCCACAGCTTTGTGCATGCTGGACAGCAAAGCACCTGTACCAACATCTCCAACATCCATAGGTGTTTCTTTTTCTTCTTTTTAATTTATGTATGTTGGGGGAATGGTTGCTGGTGATGGAACCCAGGGCCTGGTAAGTACCTGTCGACAATGCTCCCTCTCAGCCTCACCCCTGGCCACTAGATACTACTTATTTTATTTATTTATTTTTAAATCTTAAATGTATGAGTGTTTTGGTATCATATAGAGGTACCATGTGCGTGCCTGTGGACAGAGATCAGAATATGATGTTGGAACTGAAGTTACAGATGGTTGTAAGCCACCACCATGTGGGTGCTGGGAATTGAACTCCGATCTTCAGCAACAACAAGTTGCTCTACACCACTGAGCCTCTCTTCTGCCCCTCATACGAGTTTTTGTTGGTACCAGATTAAGGGATTTAGAATTATCTGATTGAGTGTTAACTTAAAATTTCTTTCCAAAACAGGGCACATAGCCTTGTAAAATTCCTATAATAAAGCCTCACGTTAAAGTTAATAATTCAATCACAAATCAACACATAAAAATAGTATGACACCATTCCTAGAATACCAACTGTATTTTGAAGAAAAAAAAAGATAATCAAATCTGGGTTCATTCCCAGTATGCATTGGTGGCTCACATCCATTCATAACTACAATTCCAGGAAGTCTGATGCCCTTTTCTGATTGCCTTGGATACCAGACATACATGAAATGTGTATACATACATGTATGAAAACACTTATACACATAAATATTTTTAAAAGTCTCTACACATAACTTGCTTATTAAATATACATATTATTGGGAGCCGTGCGACCTAGTTTCAGACCAGTATTTGAGTACTTGTCCACGGGTCTCCAGATGAGGCGCAGCCCTCAGGGACAGTCTCACTCGGCAGAGACCAGCAAGTGGACTATGGTGCAGAATACTGCTGGGGCCACGTGGCCTGCATACTCTCTTCTCTCTTGTAATATTGATGATTCTCTTGGTGGTTTTAATGTCATTTTGTCGATCATGCATGAGACAGATGTGATCATTCCTGGAAATCCCATTTTTTTCTCAAATATTTCCCCCTAAAATTCTTTAGGAGCTGATGTTTCTCAGATTTCTTGTCTGGGGATGCCAGCTGTCACTTCAGACTCTGGGAGCTGTTCTGATTCTGAAAGGCAGATCACTTTTATTTCTATGAATATACTTTAAACAGGATTGTTGTTTTGAAAATGTGTGCCTATGTTTATCTTCTTTAGTTTTGTCAAGACAGGATCTGGCTCGGTATTTGGCCAAGCTAGCAAAATGATAAGTGTTGTTTGTGGTTTAAAGATGTTTCGGTGTAAAAGTTGGGAAAATACATACTTGACATATTTATTTTTGCTGGAGGTTAACATTGAAAAATGAGAAAAACTTGTTTATTAGTATGGAAAAATACACTTGTTTTTACATATAAATAAAGACGACTAGAGCTATTCAGGGCTATCCACTTGTGTGAAACTCATCTGGTGGTCGGACAGTTCATTTCTTAGCACCGACACCCCTTCCCCATCTCAGGACCTGAATCCAGGCTGCGGCAGGACCACAACAACATATGTTGGGGATACAGATTCAACACCTTTCTATGTGTATTTTTTTTTAAAAAAGATATAAGTCTGCAAGTATGCCTACATGCCAGAAGAGGGCATCAGATCTCATTATAGATGGCTGTGAGCCACCATGTGGTTGCTGAAATTGAACTCAGGACCCCTGAAAGAGCAGCCAGTGCTCTTAACCTCTGAGCCATCTCTCCAGCCCCTCTATATGTATTTTTAAAAGACTTCTTGGGGCTGAAGAGATGGCTCAGCAGTTAAGAGCACCGTGTGCTCTTCCTAAAGGTCCCTAGTTCAATTCCCAGCAACCACATAGTGGCTCACAACCATCTGTCATGAGATCTGGTGCCCTCTTCTGGCCTGTAGGCATATATCAGGCAGAGTACTGAGAATACTATATACATAATAAATATATACATCTTAAAAAGATTTCTCTTATTATGTTTAATCATGAGTAGGTGTTTATCTGTGTATGGGCATGTCCACATAAGTGTAGGTGCCCATGGAGTCCAGAGGCTTCGGGTCCCCTGGACCTGGAACTACAGTTGTGAGATGTCTGATGTGGCTGCTGGGAACTGAACTCTGGTCCTCTGGAGACCAGCAAGTGCTCTTAACCAGTGAGCCATCTCTCCAGCCCCTCTAATGTAATCCTGTGTTCTTAAGGGGAAACACCAAATAAACGTGGAGACAACTGGTCTACACTTTATGGCAGTGACTTTGGACCAAGGTTCCTGGGGGTGGGGAGATGTTGAACCACAGTTGTGTTAATACTAACAGTAGCTGCCCACAGATTGCAGGCTATGATGATGACTTCAAGGTTTAGGGCCTGAAAGATGATTAAAAAAAAAAAAAGTAGAGGAGTAAGGAAGCGATGGTAAGGAGGGGGCAGAGTATCAGGTTCTAGTCGGGCAATGTGATTAAGATGCCAGCTGGACCCCCGTGATGATTCGTTGGCTTGATGCTACCTAGAATCACCTGGGATGGGTATCGGTGAAGGGCCGTCTACACTGGACGGGCCTGTGGACCAATCTCTGTGGGGTTGTCTTAGTGAAGGCAATGAGTGTGGTAGGAGCCAGCCCATGATGGATAGCACCATTCCCTAGGCAGAGGGGCTTGGACCATATGAGTGAAGAAGCTCTGCTGGGCACCAGCAGTTGGGCAAGCAGAAGTTCGTTTCTCTTCACTCTTGACTGTTGGCTGCCTCGAGTTCCCGCTGCTTTGACTTCCTGCTGCCTCGAGTTCCTGCTGCCTTAAATTCCTGTTGCCTTGCCCTAATCTGGACTTGTGAGCTAAAAATAAACCCTTTCACCTCCTAAGTTGCTTTTTGGCAGGCTATTTATTTTATCGCATCAGCAGAAACGAGGCTAATTCCCCAGGTGGGAAGGCTTCAGGTGTGCTGTTAGATAGGCGAGTATAGAGAAAGGGGGAAAGCTGGGGCAAAGAGGTAACTTGGAAATGATGCGTACCTGCTGCCATTTAAAGTCCTATGTCTGGATGAGCTCCCCTAGGTGTCTCAGCGCCAGGTGAGGGGGTCAGGGGACGGACTGCCATCTGAGTTGTGGGTGTGAATAATGGCAAGGACAGGTGCTTCCCCATTCAGATAAGAAGGCTGGCTACACAGTCCCCATGGCCGACTCAGATTTGCTGGCTTTGATGACTAGTAAAATGAATCCTCAGTCAGTAAATTGAAAATCGGTGGTAATACGGACCTTCAATGATGTTACAAAGCCACCAGGGGGCGACGGGCAGCTCCCCATCACTGGCTCTGTCTTCTGTTTCACGCAGAGCTGCTTGACCTTAATTTGCCTAAGAAAAGCAGAAACCAGGGGTTTATTGAGATCCTCCCAGCACCTGCAATATCCCTCAAAAGACCTTGGGTGACTGAGAGGCTGCAACTGGGACACGTGAGTCCCCTTCTTTTGGAGAAAGCTGCTTCCTTCTTTCCCCCACAAATAGAAGAGAAATCAAGTATTTTTAGCACCTAGTGGGATGGTCGGGATGCTGGGCCGCCTTATGGTGATTCTGGTGCTATTTTCTTCTTCCTTCTACACACGAGGAAACTGAGGCTCAGACTAATTCTCACAGCTAGCAAGAGAGGCCCAGGACTGGGTTTAGTCTCTGCCGAAGTCCTCACTACTTTCCCTGAAAGACGCGGACCCTCAATCCTCATCTTCCCACCACCATCCAGCCAGCATCGGGTGAGCATTTAGTGCTCCTGTGGCTGGCAGCGGATACTAGCTAGGGAAGTTGTGTCTCATCCCTCCTGACTGCATGCCAGCAAGCCCGTGTCATATGCCTGTCCCCACCTTTCCTGAACGGGAGCATTATCTATGCTGGCCTTTGAGAGCTCGGGGAGTTAGAGGCCAGGACTGTGTAACTTCAGGCACCTGTGCAGAGTAAAGTGCCAAAGCCTAAAAATGGGAGGAGCGGCCATGAAGAGATGGCTCAGCACTTAAGAGTCCTTTTGCTGATCTTCCAAAGGACATGGGTTCGAATCCTAGCACTCACACGGCAGCTCACAGCTGTCTGTAACTCTAGTCCCAGGGGATCTGATGTCCTCTTCTGGCCTCCTCAGGCACCAGGCATACACGTGTTGCACAGACTTACTTACATGCAGGCAAAACACCCATACACATAAAAATTAATAAAAGTTTATTTTCAGTTGTGTGAAAGAGATCACTCAGTGGTTTGTTTTTTTT
This sequence comes from Alexandromys fortis, assembly GCF_014885135.2. Lineage (NCBI taxonomy): Eukaryota > Metazoa > Chordata > Mammalia > Rodentia > Cricetidae > Alexandromys > Alexandromys fortis. Next base: position 4,582 of record NW_026068800.1, read on the forward strand.
TTTTTTTTTTTTTTTTTTTTTTTTGTTGTTTTTTTTTTTTTTTTTTTTTTTTTTTCGAGACAGAGTTTCTCTGTAGCTTTGGTACCTGTCCCGGAACTAGCTCTTGTAGATCAGGCTGGCCTCGAACTCCCAGAGATCCGCCTGCCTCTGCCTCCCTAGTGCTGGGATTAAAGGCGTGCACCACCACCGCCTGGCTCGCTCAGTGGTTTTTAATTTTAATTTTTAGTTTTAGTTTTCATGTATATGTGTGGATATGAGTGCATATGAGTGCAGTGTGCTCAAAGACCAGAAGAGGGTGTTGCATCCCTTGGGGCTGGAGTCACGGGCATTTATTTGTAAGTGACTTGATGTGGGTGCTGGGAGCCGAACTCAGACCCTCTGTACACGTTCTACTGAACCTTCTCTCCAGCCCCTCCAACCTTGAGACCGAATGCTTAGAAGGGACCTGGGTTTAGACAATTTGATGGTGTCACCTTTACATTCATAAGTTTATTGCATTTTATTGTATTCGTTGTTATTATTTTGGGGGTTTTGAGACAGGATCTCACTCTGTAACCTTGACGGGCATCAGTCCTCCTGCTTCTGCCTTCCATGTGCTGGGATCCTAGGTGTGAATCACGATGCCTAGTGAAGGAAACGCCCCAACAGTGGGGTTTCCTCCCAGACCCCGGATTAGACACAAACCACACTCAGACACCTGAGCCGTGGTCATAAACTCTTAGAGAGAAGGAAGCAAAGAGAAATAGCATTCTAGGTTTTTCTTTTTGAGGGGGGAGAGGGAGTCCTGCTTGCTTGTTTTGTTTTTTTGTTTCAAGAGAAGGTTTCTCCATTATGTAGCTTTTTTGTTGTTGTTGTTGTTCTTTTGTTTGTTTGTTTTTGAGACAGGGTTTTTCTGTATCAGCCCTGGTTGTTCTAGAACTCATTCTGTAGACCAGGCTGGCCTCGAACTCAGAGATCCACCTGCCTCTGTTTCCCGTGTGCTGAGATCAAAGGTGTGTGTGTGTGTGTGTGTGTGTGTGTGCGCGCGCGCCTGGCTGAGAAATTGCATTTAATGAACACTTTCTGAATACAGGGCATCAAAGACAAGAGCATTCATATTTAATTCTCCAAAAAAACCTACAGGGTCTTTTAAAATCCGCCATTTGTACAGCTTGGAATGGCTAAGTAAATTGCTGAAAGTCTCATGGATGATTGAAGGGACTCCCACTTCAGGGTGTGGGGGGGGATGGGGGACATTCTTGTAAGCTAAAAGCTTGAGACTCTGCTCTCTTCTCAACCCCACCCCCTCACACTCCAGTGGCACTCACTGGGCAAAACCTGTCTGCAGGCTGGTGGTGTGGTCCCAGACTCCCTTGGCCCTGGCCCTCCCTTTCCTGGCCAGGGGAGCAAGCTGTAACTGAGGGCAGCGAGGCATGGCCTAGTCCTGCCTTATCACCAGACACTCCTCATGTCAGGTGACTGTAGACATGACCTGGAACATTGCGGCTGTTTATAGACATGGAGATTCAAGGGCTAAAAAGGCCTTGGGGAGGCGTCTCCTTCTGGAGGCCACCAGGAGAGGGGCCAAAGCAGATGGGCGGCTTGGGACGCCTGAGCAGAACTGAAGGTCCTTCTGAGACCAGAGCCATCTGAAGGAGACCAGACCCCTCTGAAGCCTGTCATACAGCAGAGCTCCCATCCTGGCTCTTGTCAGCCCCTGGTCCTTCCCAATAGAGGACACATTTACTCCAGAGGAAGGGGCTTAAATCCCTCTTGGTACACTAAAGGGGTTATAAAGGCTCAGGAAATGAATGAGCTTCTGGGTGTAGTCTGTAATCCCAGCACTTGAGAAGTGGAGGCAGAAGGAGTTCAAGGCCATTCTTAGGTAGGTAGTGAGTTCAAGATCAGCTTGAACCTCAAAACACTAATATATATTCACATTGTTGCAAACCACTGTCTCGTTCATCTTAGGAACTACTTCAGTACTCCATACCACATATCCACATCTTAGAAACTGTGAGCTTCTCTCTCTCTCTCTCTCTCTCTCTCTCTCTCTCTCTCTCTCTCTCAGACGAAACTATGATATGGAAGGCCAAAGCAGTTTTGAACAGGAATGGGGGTTGGTGGTTTTGCAACAGTGTGAAAGTATTTATTTACCCCTGAACTGAGAGGTACCCTTAAAATGATGAAAAGCGTCACCTTTATCTTACATAATTTTTATTACGATTTCAAAAATGTGGTGTTGATCCGTTTTCTCAGTGGTACAGCCCCTGCCTGGCATGCCTGAGGCCCCAAGTATAGTTCCCAGAACTTGGAAAGTTTGAGGAAGGGAGAAGAAGAGGCCAGAAGGGAGGAAGGGGTAGGGGAGAGAAGGACCTGGGGTAGGGAGTGGGGGGAAGGAACTGAAGGAGGGAGGGAAGGCTTTCAAGATTCACATACAGTATTGCAGGGAGGAAAGGGGTGTCGGAGCCCGTGTCATCTCTGCAGCGACATATGCCAGAAGAAAGGAGTAAGCAAGGTAGAGGGGGAGCTGGAATTAAACGCCAGCGGCTGACCCATCCTTAGAGGTGCTGCCTGCCTGCCGTTTCTGAGCCCCGTGCGTCCAGTCCTGAGTCCTTTCGTAGGCTACTGCCTAGAACCTTGTTTTCCTAAGGGAAGCTGGTCCAGAGGATCTGCGTCTCCAGGTGACCCAGTTAAAACACCACTGGGCATTTCCCGACCCTACTTCACCACCCACTGACCACGCCTCCGCACCGTACTCCCTCCCTCTGCTTGTTCCCCCTCTTCTCCCTCACCTCTCCACCTTTTCCTCCCTCTACCCTGCACCTGCTCAGGGCAGGAGAGAGCCCACAGGCCGCTTTCCAGATGCGATAGTCTCAGGTGGCTGCCTTTGGGGCCCGCAGATTTTACCTTATCGTGATTCATCAAGCCTTTCCTGCCACTTGAGCTCCGACTCAAGGTCACCTCCAGCGGATTCCTGGCCCACTTCAGAAGACTCCCTGCTACCCATACCTGGAAACCAAGACAGGAAGGTGGGGGCCTTTGAAGAGCAGAGTTCTAGCTTGGAGCCTCTGGAACAAGCGTAGCCAGGCTGTGAGAGTCCCAGTAAGTGTGATCCCGGATAACTAGGGCTTCCTTCGAGGCTCTGAGCTGAGCCTCATAGCCCGGATGGGTTATTTCCTCTTTTTGGGCCTCAGTTTCTCCAACTGGAAAGGCTGTGGTGAGAACAGTGCTCTCCAACTAAAATCCTTTTAAGGGTGAATGACTTGGTGGCTCATGGCTTTAAACCCAACCTATCAGGAGACAGAGGCAGGTGGATCTCTGAGTTCGAGGCCAGCCTGATCTATAGAGCAAGCTCCAGGACAACCACAGCTACACAGAGAAACCCTGTCTTGAAAAAAAGAGTGACTTTGTCGTCCACTGCCACAGCCCTATTAGGTTTGTGACAAGTGTTTAATAGATACATAATTTTATAAATTAAATAT
>NW_026068800.1:22867-25252 GCF_014885135.2 Alexandromys fortis
CACACAGCATACATTCACACACACAGCCTACATTTACACATACACATGGCTTACATTCACACACACACTCACACACACTCTCACACACACTCACACACACTCGCACACAGCATACATTCACATACACAGCCTACATTTACACATACACATGGCTTACATTCACACACACACTCACACACACTCTCACACACACTCACACATACAGCATACATTCACACACACACTCACACACACAGCATACATTCACACTCACACACACTTACACACTCACACACACATATAGACCCATCATGAATCACTTGGGGGGTCACTCACATTCCTCATAGTCTTCCTCCCTCAGAACAGGAGTAAGGAGCACTCACTTCCAGATCAACAGTACTCAGCTTCATACATCCACCTGGGTGAGGAATCTTAATCCGCCATCAATTCCTAATTCTCTCGCTAACCTAATAACTTTTTTTTAGATCTTCCCCATACTCTCTGCCAAATCAAGTATAGATGTATTTATTAAGTATAATTGGCATATCTTTTAATCTGGAACATTAAAAAAAGCCTTTCCTTCATTTTCCACGACTTGGTTAATTTTCAAGAGTACAGCTTAACCACCATCATTTTGTTTTGTTTTTGAGACAAGGTCTTACTATGAAGCAGAAGCTGGCAATCTTCCGGGCCAGTCTGTCAAGTGCTGGGCTACCAGGCATGTGCCATTATGCCCTGCCTCAGCCTCAACCCCTTTCAACAATAGACTCCTCCTTCTGTGCCCAATTGTTTTTTCATTATTAAGTTTGTTCCTGCAGTCTGAGGGAGAACACCCTATGGGGGATACCAAGAGATACCCCCTTTATAGGATGTCCCATCTGGAGGCACACAATGTCCTTCTGCCACCGTTGGACATGTTAATTTTTATTCCCCCTGTTAATATGTAACCTAATTTTTCCTCTGTGCAATTACTATTGTTTGTTCCTCCCTTGAGAGCAATGAGTCATTTGTTGGCAGAATCTTTAAGATGGTGCGAAGCCCTGCTCTTCTTGGAATTTCCCCCTACATTAGCATTGCTCATGGGGCTGCTGCTGTGAAAGCGACCATTTCTCCAATCCCAACTCTCTACCCAAATTCTAAGCAGAGTCCTCAGTGTTCCATTGCGGACAGAGTCCTCTTTGTTCCCTTGTCCATTTTTGCCCGTTTATCATCAGCATGGACTCGTGAATTCCTGTATGTAAATGATTGTAACTTATTATGAGAAACCATTATTTTGGTGCTTAAATTGCCCCAGATGAGGCCAACGGGAGCCCTTCTGTCTGGCTCTTTGTGTCCCATGGCATCCACATGTTCCTTTGTGTCCTAATTCTATTAGGTTTTCACTGTCTGAGCTTTATTTTTTTTTCTCCCCAAGACACAGTTTCTCTGTGTGTAACCCTAGAACTCACTCTGTAGACCAGGCTGGCCTCGAACCCACAGAGATCTGCCTGCCTCTGCCTCCCCAGTGCAGGGATTAAAGGTGTGTACCACTACACTTAAGTTTTCACTTGCTAAAGCTCTTTGCTGTCTCTTGTTTTGTTTTCTTGGGCTCTACTAAAAGCAAACAGTATTAGTGCTGGCAGAACAGCGTAGATTCCCCCAACCCATCCCACATCATTTCAGCTCACCCCTTTAGCTTTATTAGAAACTGAGGCTCAGAGTGGGGAGGGGACTTGCCGGGATCACTGTGGGGTAGAAATCTGGTCTGACTTGGAAATAGAGACAGTGCTTGAGCAATAAAAAATAAAGACAGCTGCCCAGTTGGGTCACCTGTTCTGGGTGCACACTATGCCAAGAACTCTAATACACATCTGTATTTTACCTCTGCAACATATAAAACGTGCTGCGATCCAAGTCTGTTTGATAACAGCTGTCCATCCCGAAGATGAAACACTGGTGTTCCAACTTCTCCACTGCATGGTTGGAGGCCATGCATTTGCTGGGGGTGGGTGGGTGGGGAGAGATAACTCCTCCCACTGCATGGTTGGAGGCCATGCAATTGGTGTGTGTGTTGGGGGGGAGGAAGTTGGGGGAGAGATAACTCCTCCCACTGCATGGCTGGAGGAGGTGCCTTCGGTGGTGGAGGCAGAGGCGGGGTGTGGACATGATAGTTGTGTGCACCAATGCTTGGCCTGCCGAGGTCCTGCTTATTTGGATTAGCTTTGATTCTTCTCCCCCGAGGAAAAGGTTACAGTGGAGAGGGAGAGACTACATTACCTGAGATGATTTGTGCTCTGGATCCGGAGTGTAACTCATAGATTGGCCTCCACTTTAAATGCCCAGGAAGAAGCTCATGGATAAGGCATATGAGTGAAGGCCCTGTGTTCCACAACCCAGCAAGGCGGGGGGGGGGGGGGGGGGGGGGGG
>NW_026068801.1:0-3763 GCF_014885135.2 Alexandromys fortis
TCTTATTGGTATTAGTATAAAATGGCATAGTCACTTTGGAAGAATGCCTGGAAATCTTTCTTTCTTAGATTTATTTTATTTACTTAATGTGTTGAGTGTTTTGCCTCCATATATGTATGTGTACCATGTGTGTGCCTGGTGTCTGTGGAGGTCAGAAGGAATTTGACCCCTTGGGACTGGAGACAGTTGTGAACCATTTGGTGGTGGAATGAACAGTACACTGGAAGAGAAGTCTAACTGCTGAGCCATTCTCTAGCCTTGGAAGTTCCTTCTAAAATAAAACACACATCTACCATTTGCTTGTTTGGTTTGTTTGCTTTCTTGAGGGAGGTCTTTAGCCTGGGTTGGCCTCTGCTTTTGAGTACTGGGATTACTGTTGAAATTCAAGGCATACACCACCATGTATGTCTGCCACATATATCAACTCCACTCCACCAAGTTCACACAAGTAAAATGAAAATGCATGACCAAAAAAGATGTACATAACAGTCATGACAACTAACTTCAAACTGAAAATCGCTCAGGTAGCCATCATCAGGTGACCACATTATGATTAAAGATTTCTGTATTTATTGTGTATACACATACTAGAAGAGGGCACCAGATCTCACTACAGATGGTTGTGAGCTGCCATGTGGGTGCTGGGAATTGAACTCAGGACCTCAGGAAGAGCAGCCAGTGTGCTCTTAACCTGAGTCATCTCTCCAGCCCCTGGGGAATATGATTTTATGATGTGTTACTCTTGTTTAGGCTGTGGAACATCTGTGTAAAGGTGCAAAAATGTGTCTGATTATATAAAATTCACCTGCGGTCAGGTGGCTGAGTCAGCAACTAGCAGACAGGAAATGGCAGGGAGAAGCCAGGTGGAGAAGGAATTTTAAGGAGGGGTGAGGAGAAGCACAAGGGCTTTTTGGAGAACGCTAGGGGCCAGCCACACAGCCAGCCATGGAGTAAAGTCAAAAGAGAAAAGGAGTGAAACATCGTACACAACAGTTAGGAGCACTGCTTGCTTTCCCAGAGGACTTGGATTTGGTTCCTGGCACCCACATGGTGGTTTACAACCACTTGCAACTCCAGGCCCAGAGGATTCTCCAGGCCAGTTGAGGATACAATGACCTCTTCAGGTCCCTATGGGTAGCAGGCATGCATGTGGGGTACTGGCTTACATATAGGTAAAACACTCATAAAAATAATTTTTAAAACCCCACAAATAAATAAACTGACATGTGTTTTGACAGGGCTTTGATAAATTTAAGAACTAAAGAGCTCCAAGTGATTTTACAGGTATTATCTCCTTTAACTTAATATGCGTGTGGTGTATACATGTGTGCATGCTGTGTATGTGTATGTAGGCCAGGTCAGTGGTGGTTGTCTTCCTCTAGTACATTTTGGAGCTCACTGGATTGGCTAGGTCAGCAAATCCCTAGGATCTTCCTGCCTCTAAGCACTAGGATTCCTGGTGCATGCCAAATCTGCCTTTTTACATGTGTGCTGGGATCTGCGCTTAGGTCTTCATGCTTGCACAACAAAAACTTTACCCACAGAGCCATCTTCTCAGCTTTCCTGATATGCTCTAAAAGATACAAACAGGCTGTATTTTCATTTTATAGACAGAAAACAGGCAGAAAAATTATGTAAACATTTTGGCCAAGGGAAACTGACAATACCCACATACTTTTAAGAAATTACCGTGCCAATTTTATAACCATTTTCTTATTCAACCCTCATAATTTTTATCTTGTTCAAGAGGAAACTGAGGTTTATAGAAGGTTTATAGAAGACAAATAGTTTGGCCAAGGTGCCAGAGCCCATTTGCTTAGCTCTGTTTTCTAGGTCTTAAAACAGAAGTGTGCTTAGGTGATAATTTTGTATGGTTTTTTTTTTCTGCCAAGACACAAAGGACAGATGCTCACAACCTGGAAACAAGCAAAGCTGCGTGCAATCCCCGCCACCAGCTACTCGTCATTCTCCTGCCTGCTTTTCTCTAGAGAACTGCAATGCAAGTCGAGCTTCGCCCCCACAGAATAACCTTCAGTCTCTTTTCATTTGCATCTTACAAAAAGGTGGACATTTTCAAATGTGGTATTTCAAGTAGGAACAAATCCCTTTTCAGTAGTAAGACTGAAAATTTTTTTTAAAGTCTTTTTTTTTTTTAAATATTTATTTATTATGTATACAATGTTCTGTCTGTGTGTTTGCCTGCAGGCCAGAAGAGGGCACCAGACCTCATTTAAGATGGTTGTGAGCCACCATGTGGTTGCTGGGAATTGAACTCAGGACAACACTTCTTAATTAAAGATTTTATTTTGTATGCAGCATTCTGGCTCCATGTATGGCTGCAGGCAGAAGAGGGCACCAGACCTCATTTAAGATGGTTGTGAGCCACCATGTGGTTGCTGGGAATTGAACTCAGGACCTTTGGAAGAGCAGGCAATGCTCTTAACCGCTGAGCCATCTCTCCAGCCCAAGACTGAAAATTTTTATACTAGCCTCAGCCACCTGAGACCGAGCCTTGTACAGCACGTCATGGCCAACTATGAGGATCATCTGACTGGAATGAAGGGTGTGGCACATGCCCCCACCCCAAATATTATACAGTTTTGACTTTTCCGAAGCTGAAAGTACTGGGTTTCATCATCGCATCCTTGTATGTGTTATCCTCATACTTTGTTCTCAGTCATTCCCTCCTCCAGCTGGCTCCCTTTCTGCCCCACTGAGTCTTCCTTTTTGCTTTCTTTTACATGCAATCCATTACCATCTCATATCTCCCGTAAGATCCCTTTCTTCTTCTTGTAATCCCTGTGCTAGACTCCTCACCTGCAAACATACATACAGATAGCCTGCTACAGTTTTAGTGGTTTCACATTGCTCTCTACACTTGGTTCTGAGGATTTCTTTCAAACCTGACAGTTAATAAATGTTTCCAGCATTTGGGGCTAGAGAGAGAGATAGCTCAGTGGTTATGAGCACTTGTTGATTTTGCAGAAGAAGAACCAGGCGTGGAGTGCACGCCTTTTGTCCCAGTACTTGGGAGGCAGGCGTAGTCCATGAGTTTCCAGAACAAAAAACAAAACAAAACAAAACAAAAAAACAAACAAATCCAAGCTCGATTCCCATTACCCATATGATGACTTACAAATGACAACTCCAGTTTCAGGGAGATATGATGCCCTCTTCTAACTTCTATGGGCAGTAAGTATTTACGCGGTGCACAGACATACATGCAGGCAAAACACTCACACACATAAAATAAATCTTTAAAAATGTTTGCAGTGGGCTGGAGAGATGGCTCAGCCGTTAAAGGCTAGGCTCAAAACCAAAAATATAAGAGTTTGGTTCCCAGCACCCACGCTGTCTCTCCAGCAACACACGCAAAAAAAGTTTGCAGCATATGACTGAACCAAGAATGCAATCCTTGAGTTTTAAAGAAAGTCAAGGTGACTGGGTTCTAACAGATGTCTTGGTAAATGATAAAGGTAGCAGAACCCTTAGCTTATATAATAATCACCTTCATCCTTCCTTCTTTCCCTATCCCCACACCTCTGTTCTACGAAATTTTATGTTTTTGCTCTCTTCTCCAGTTTCTAGCTGCAGCAGTAACACCATGGGCATCTATTCTAGAAGTGATTTATAATGAATGGACTTAGCATTTCTGCCCTCCTTGGCCTGAGGTTGTGTGCGTGTATGTGTGTGTGTCTGTGTGTTTGCACGCGTGAGAGAGAGAGAGAGAGAGAGAGAGAGAGAGAGAGAGAGAGAGAGAGAG
>NW_026068801.1:9730-10315 GCF_014885135.2 Alexandromys fortis
TATATATAAAAGCTGACCTTGAACTTGAGGTGATTCGCCTGCCTCCACGTCCCAAATGACTATTATAGGTGTGAGTCACCACATTCAGTTGGGAAATCTCTTGATACAGAGAACAGATCCCACCAGAACTCCCTCTCTCTCTTTCTACTTTGAACTACTGTCTCAAGGCAGCTTTAGATGTGTCAGACTCTACAACTATAATACAAACAAACTCACTACAAATAACAAACATGACATCATAAGGTGTTGCTTCAGTCCTTTAAGAACCAACTTCAGAGCTCTTAAAACATTCTTTGACATGTAGGCCTTTCTCGGTTGTGTCTTCTTTTGCATGTAACCAAGTACACTCCTAATTTACACGATGTCCAAACTCAACTCTTTTCTCCAACATCATACCTCCAATGTTTAAATTACTTGACACAGTTAGTGGTATCACTAGTTGCCTAAATTAGAAACCCAATGCTAGTCGGGCAGTGGAGGCATATGCCTTTAATCCTAGTACTCAGGAGGCGGAGGCAAGAGGATCTCTTTCAGTTCGAGACCAGTCTGGTCTACAAGAGCTAGTTTCAGAACAGGCTCCAAAGC
>NW_026068802.1:0-1665 GCF_014885135.2 Alexandromys fortis
TGCTTTCTGAAGCTGTGATTCTGTTTCTATCTCCCCTAATGTCCTATCCTGGCTCCGTAAACCATAGCCTCTGTATTCCTCTGTCACCCATGTATATCCCCACCTGGTCATCTTCTGCCTCATGACCTCCTTCAACAGTAGGAGCGTAATTTCCAGCATCAGGCAGATGAAAATCATAAAATATCCCTAATATATCCCCTTATGAGAAGTCTCTGTTCTAACATGAAGAAAATTTCAGAGATCAGCTTAAATAAAGCTTGGCCAATAGACCTGCTTTGAAACGTTTTTGTACCTGAGAACACAATGCACAGCTCATCAAAGCAACTGCACAGACTAGGGCATGGGAGTTGAGGCAGCTGCCCTGGGGTGACCTTGTCTAGTAGCTGACTCAACTCATACTCCCTGGGTACATCAGTACAAAGTCAACCCTTTCCTGGAAAGGAAGTATAGAACTCTGAAGCCATTTCTGACAACTCTGAGGCCTCTCGGCCGTAATGCTTGTTTCCCCCTCCCCTGGGAACCAAGGACCTAACAATTGCCCACACATGTACAAAAATGTTGGAAACTTTCCATCACCTCCTTGAGTCCTTGTGAATGTTCTCCAAATAGAACTCAGTTATTGAATAGGGACAAGATAACCCTTAGGTGTTGACTTAGTTACTGATGTTTTAACTCAGGCCCTGAGAAATGGGCAAAGTGACCCTCAGATGTTTCCCTGTTACCTCATCTGATCTGGCAACCACTCTCCAAACAATTATTGGTAATAGTCCTTTTGAATAAGCTAATTATAATAGTTAAAGAACAACCCCAGACACCCCTTTCCTTCTATAGCTTTTTCCTTTAAAATTAGCCTGTACTAGCCATTAGGGGTCTTTCTGCCTTTTCAAATGCTGAAAGACCCTGTCATGACAAAATTATAAAATCCTCATGCTTTTACATTAGCTGTGGTGTGAGAGATGGTCTCTTGGGGCAACTTCTCCTTGGTGATTGGACTTTAGGATCCAACAGAAGGAGAAGACTGTTACCCCATTATCAACACACAGTCTGAACCTAGCCTCATCCTGCTACTATATCAAGTCACTGCAAACTTACTGCGTGGAAACGACACAGTTGCCTGCTCACAATGGATACATCCATAACACAGCCCCTACTCCAAAAGGTCGGTGAACAGCAGTGAAGGGTGGAAAGAGGAGAAGAGTCAGAAGACAGAGCATTTCCAATGAGAGTTATTTATTTATTTATTTATTTATTTATTTATTTATTTATATCCTAATTGTAGTTTGCCCTCCCTTCTCTCCTTCAAGTCCTTTCCCCACCTCCTTTTTGCCTCCTCCCCTGATCCACGCCTGCTCTGTTTCTATTCAGAATAGTAAGGGCATTCCTCCCATGGATATTAACAAAACACGGCATATCGAGTAGCAGTAAGACTAAGCACCTCCCTTGGTATTGAGGATGGACAAGGCAATCCAGCAGGAGGAAAGGGTCTGAAAAGCCAGAAAAGGAGTCAGAGACAGGCCGTGCTTCCACTCCTAGGAGTCCCACAAAAAGACCTAGCTACACCACTGTAACATACATGTAGAGGGCCTAGGCAGGCTTCCTGATTGTCGGGGCAGTCTCTGAGCCCCTAGGAGCCCAACTTAGTTGATTCTATGATTTTCTTATGAT
>NW_026068802.1:7855-8432 GCF_014885135.2 Alexandromys fortis
CTCGAAGAAGAAAAAAAATGCACAAATTAACATCACTAATGATGAAAACTAAATTAACAGGAGATAGCAACCATTGGTCATTAATATCCTTTAAGGTAAATTGACTCAACTTACCTATAAAAAGGTACAGGCTAACATATTAGATACAAAAAACAGAATCCATTCCTTTTCTGCATACAAGAAGTGCATCTCAACCTCAAAGACAGACATGGTCTCAGAGTAAAAAGTTAAGAAAAAATATAAAAATCAAATGGACCTAAGAAACAAGCGGGTGTAGCTATCTTAATACTAACAAAATAGACTTTAAGCTAAAACCAGTCAAAAGAGACAAAGAAGGACATTTCATGTTAGTCACAGGAAAAATCCATCAAGAGAAAATTTCAGTACTGTACATCTATGCCCCAAATATAAGGGCACCCTCATATGTCAAATAAACACTTCTAAAGCTTAAATCATATATTAATCCTCATACACAATTGTGGAAGCCTTCAACACTCCCCTCTCAGCACTGGACAGGTCAATCAGATAAAAAATGAACAGAGAAATAAGAGAACTAACAGATGTTATGACTCAAATG
>NW_026068803.1:0-961 GCF_014885135.2 Alexandromys fortis
CAATGTACTGCTGGCAAGGAAGGCACCAGGTCTCATTACATTACAGATGGTTGTGAGCCACCATGTGGTTGCTGGGAATTGAACTCGGGACCTCTTGGAAGAGCAGCCAGTGCTCTTACCCTCTGAGTCATCTCTCCAGCCCCCCATCCCCCATCTTAATGTTTTTAATGCTACGGAATCAAGTAGTGTGTGGGTAGCCTGTTACAAACCTCAGCCTATGGCAATAGTGGCAACTTCTGAAAAAAAATTGACTCAAAGCAGGAGAAAGACATTAAGAACAGAAGGTCAAAGCCATGGCTTTCCTTGTTAACTCCTTTACTGTGTACTGTTTATGATAAGCAAACATTAGAACTGTCTGTGAAACTAAAAGTATTATCATTGGACCATTTTCATGGTCTGACAGCTGTTTTATTCTGACCCTCTGGCACCCATCTGATGCCTGTGACTTGTAGGTAGTAAATATATCATTAAGAACTAGGGATACAGGGTGCTTGCCTAACGTGCCTGGAAAATCTCAGGTTTATGACCAGTGTCACATAAACCAGGTAAGGTATTGTCAGCCAGGCCTAGTGGTGCATGCTTGCAATCCCAACACTCAAGAGGATCAGAAGGTCACAGTCTTCTTCATACATAAGAAGACCCAACTGAGCTACATGAGCTCCTGTCTTAAAAAAAAGAAAGATGGGGGGGGGCCTGCCTGGAGAGATGGCTCAGAGGTTGAGAGCATTGCCTGCTCTTCCAAAGGTCCTGAGTTCAATTCCCAGCAACCACATGGTGGCTCACAACCATCTGTAATGAGGTCTGGTGCCCTCTTCTGGCCTGTAGGTATACACACAGACAGAATATTGTATACATAATAAATAAACAAATATTAAAAAAAGAAAGATGGTAGGGGATGGAAGTCATGACTGTGTCTTATTTCTGTAATAATTTTAAAACCATAGAACTATTTTGGTAATTG
>NW_026068803.1:4881-13639 GCF_014885135.2 Alexandromys fortis
CCTGGAGTGGAACTAGCTCTTGTAGACCATGCTGGCCTTGAGCTCATGGAGCCCAGCCTTTTTGTTTTGTTTTTGAGACAGGATCTTTCTCTATATAGCCCTGGCTGTCAAGACCAGGCTGGCCTTGAACTCTGATCTGCTGCCTCTACCTCTGACCTTAGAGGTTATGCCACCAAGCCTACCTCACTTGCCCTTTCTATTACTCTGGGATTAAACTCAGAATATTTTCTGAGAGGGCTGGAGAGATGGCTCAGAGGTTAAGAGCATTGCCTGCTCTTCCAAAGGTCCTGAGTTCAATTCCCAGCAACCACATGGTGGCCCACAACCATCTGTAATGAGGTCTGGTGTCCTCTTCTGGCCTGCAGGCATACACACAGACAGAACATTGTATACATAATAAATAAATAAATATTTTTTAAAAAAAGAATATTTTCTGAGTTTTGGAAATTTTTTATTCATAAATGCTGTTAATGATCACTGGTCCTGCTAATCCTCATAGGTCTTTGCCATTCATGCAAAATACAAACAGTCCAAATCAGAGCAGTATGGAGAAGGGTACTTATCCTTCAGTGTAACTTAGAGAAGAATCTGGTTATGTACTTCTTTTATTCACAAGTAATTTTCCATTGCCTTGTCTTTTAGGAGGAGAGCATTCCCATTGCTTTATCTGGTAGGGATATCTTAGCTAGAGCAAAAAATGGAACAGGCAAAAGCGGTGCCTACCTCATTCCCTTACTTGAACGGCTGGACCTGAAGAAGGACAATATTCAAGGTTAGTTGTACAAAGTGTGTGTGAGAGAGAAAAAGAGAGATAAACTGTCTTTTTATTCTTGGAGCTTTGTAGGTTTTACTCTTGGTCAGAATTTAAGCAATCCAAACTTGTTACAGTCGTTACTCTGTTCTTACAGAATTTGACTTAATTGTCTAAAAATGATTCTCAACTTTTTAAGGGGGTTTCCTGCTTTCAGGAGACTTTTGTCTGACACACAGTTGAACAGCCATGTGAGATAAGAAAAGTAAGTTTTGTTGCCCTATACTTAGGAAAACTGTGTTGTTGAGAGGTTCAATGAGTTGTTATTGGCCTGTGAAACTGAATTCCCCTGTGAGAACTGTGTAAAGCCAGGCTCTTTGTAGAAGTAGTAAGTGCTTCTCTTGTAAAGGCTTGAGCTCTGGGGATTTTAAGAGCTTAGACAGTGAAAAAGAAGCAAATTTCTATAGTTTCATCTGGAGTCAGTTCATATAATTAAGATTTCACCTCTAAAGCTTTTCTTAAATTTTCCAACTTTCAGTTTATAATTGTCTCACCTTACTTTGATATGATGTAAATAGAATCTGAGCAGGAGGTATTTACTACTAAAGTATTTAGATTAGTGAATCTCTTCTGTCAAACAAATGTAGTTTATGACACTTAGAAATATTATGTCTCATGATCTGCCTGCGTGATTAGACTTAATACCTCAGTAGAACTATTTTTATAGCTTCTTAAGCTTCTAAAATATGGTATGTTCTCTCCTTCCCCTTCCTCTATTCTTGGATATTTTCTAGCAATGGTGATTGTTCCCACAAGAGAACTTGCTCTACAGGTCAGTCAAATTTGCATCCAGGTCAGCAAACACATGGGAGGGGCCAAAGTGATGGCAACCACAGGAGGAACGAATTTACGGGATGACATAATGAGGCTTGATGATACAGGTAGGAAATGGTTAAAATAGCAGTGCTTCTGACTGATTGAGGCCACAGTGGCTCTTTTTTTTTTTTTTTAACTTATTAGACATTTTTAATTTTGTGGGTGTGGGGAGTGGTTCTGTGTGCAGGTGCCCAATGGTGAGGGCATTGGATCCCCTGGGGCTAGAGTTACAGGCATTTGTGCATCAACTGTTGTAGATGCTGGGAATTGAACTTGAATTCTCTGCAAGAGCAGTATGAATTCTTAACCACTAAGTCATCGCTAACCCCCAAGTGTTTCCTTTTAGGAAATAACTAAAAAATATTTTTAAGAATTAACATTGGGGGGCTGGAGAGATGGCTCAGTGGTTAAGAGCATTGCCTGCTCTTCCAAAGGTCCTGAGTTCAATTCCCAGCAACCACATGGTGGCTCACAACCATCTGTAATAAGGTCTGGTGCCCTCTTCTGGCCTTCTGCATACACACAGATAGACTATTGTATACATAATAAATAATAAATAAGTATTTAAAAAAAAGAATTAACATTGGGCCGGGCACTCGGGAGGCAGAGGCAGGCGGATCTCTGTGAGACCAGCCTGGTATACAGAGCTAGTTCCAGGACAGGCTCCAAAGCTGCAGAGAAACCCTGTCTCGAAAAACAAAACAAAAAAAATTAACATTGGGACTGAGGTTAGCTCAGCTGGTAAACAAACTGGATTTAGTGGCATTTCCCTGTAATTCTAGCACTGGGGAAATGAAAACAAGAGGTTCAAAAGTTGGAGGTCATAGTGAATTTGAGGCCAGCCCAGAGCACTTGATGCCCTGTCATAACAAAAAGATGAAGGATTAGAAGTGCTGCAGTAGAAAGAACAGTGACAACAACCATTTCTTTCAAGAGGAATAAATAGATAACTGAAAGGATACTCAGCATTATTAGTATTTTCAGGTTTTGGCTTTTTGAGACAGAGTCTCTATGGAAACCTCTATGCCTGTCCTAGAACTTGCTATGTAGACCAGGCTGTTCTCAAACCTCAAACTCACAGAGATCTGCCTGCCTCTGCCTCATGAATGCTGGGATTAAATATTTTTAATATTCATTAATATGGTTGAAAATACTGAATTTATATTAAAATTGTTCTAATTTTTCAAGACTAAGAAGTATTAGTTATCAGTAATGCCTGTCTGTGGAAAGTAGGCTGTATTATAGCATGAGTATACAATATACATAGTATAGTTCAGATTAGAAATTTAATATTTTCAAGTAACTAAACAGCATACACACAAAGTTGTTTACTCTGGTGTGGTTTGTGGTACTCAAAAAGAAGGTAAATTTATTTTGGAAGACTGGATAAATACAGTGAGGTATAGCCTGAGTGGAGTCTCACAAAGTAAATAAAGAATGCCTGACTTGTATTCAGTTTTTATGAAGGGCTCACCATGAATAATGCTGAGTGTAAAAGAGTTAATAAAATAGCAAGAGCACATGTAAAATCAGGCAAATTTGGTCAGAATGTTAATATGTATTATTTGTTATTTAGTTACTTGGTTATATTCTTTTAATTGTACAGTTTTTGTTTTTAGTAACTGTTGTTCCCCTTAACACAGTCTGGGCAGGATTGCCTAGGTATAAGGCCTGTCTTTATGTGAGAAACCCCGTGTTATGGCTGTTATTTCTTGCAGGTTGTCTGTCATAAGTAAAAGGCTGTATGCCCCTTAGTTGGAATTGGTGATTTTGGAAACTAGCCAACTCAATATAAAACTGAAGCAAATATTGTCTAGCTGTTGTGAGGTGAAATGGGAGTATACAGTCCCAAACGCATCTTTTGACTTTTTTGTGTTTCTGATGCTAAATACATACTACAAAGTTATGTAGGTTTTTGTGTGGGTGTATGTGTGAACAATAAAATAACAAGAATGTATATAGTTTCTGAATCTCCTTTTTCCTATAAATCTTGTATAGTGCATGTGGTGATCGCTACCCCTGGCAGAATCCTGGATCTTATCAAGAAAGGAGTAGCGAAGGTTGACCATGTCCAGATGATAGTATTGGATGAGGTAATGTTCTCCACTTAAAGGACTGCTGTGGATGATTGTGGGCATGCAGTTGCTTACACTTTTCAGTGGATGAAGCAAAAGCTGTTTTTGTTTGACTTTCAGTAAACACATCCAGATACTTGTTACCACATAACCAAGCCAAGTTCATTTTAAATCTTTCTATTCAGTGATACATTCTAGAACCATGTAAGAGATATCTCTTAACCCTTCCTTTTGTATCTGCTGCTTGATATTGTTTGCTTCTTTTGAAGTTTGTTACCTCATTGGGTTATAACCTAGTCAACTGAGGCCAAATGTTTTACCTGAGTTAGTTAGGTCTACCCAGCAAGTGTCAGGCCAGTCAAGGCTACATAGATCTAGCAGTGCTTTATACATGTAAGCCTGTCAGTGTTAGTGTTTGGGGTCCATTTACTTTGTTTGCTGTTTGGTTTGTTTTAGTTCACCAACTGACTAATGAGAAATAGAACTAAATATTGTGTCAACATTGGCTACATCATAACATGCTTTTACATAATTTTTACAGTCTAGACCTTCTAGGTATCTTAGACTGTTGTGGGATGTAGGTAACCTGTTTTCATAGTTGAGAAACTGAAGCATGGCTAAGTGATATCCAGTACAGCTAAAGAATAAAATGTTTCAGTCCAAATAGTTTGAATTCAGAACCTGGTTTGGTTTTGTAACAGGGAGTTTTAGTTTGGGCTTTTGTTGCTGTGAAGAGACACCATGACCATGGCAACTCTTATAAATGAAAACACTTAATGGGTGGCTTGCAGTTCATAGTTCAGTCCATTATCATCATGGTGAAACATGGTGGCGTGCAGGCAGACATGGAGAGGTAGCTAGGATATCTCCATCTTACACAGGCAACAGGAAGTGGTCTGTCTCACTGGGCGTGGCTTGAGCATATATAAGACCTCAAAGCCCACCTCCATAGTGACACTTCCTCCAATAAGCCACACCTACTCCAACAAGGCCAATTCTCCTAATAGTGACACTTCCTTTGAGGGCTATTTTCTTTCATACCACCACACAGGGCCTTGCTATTTAACCTAGGCTGGCCTTGAACAAGGTGTATGCCAATCACACCTAGCTCAAAACCTGTGTTTTTGACCAATATATACAATATTACCTCTTTAATGGGATGATTTTTTTTTCTACCTTCCTTTAGGTAGGAACTTTAGTCTGTTTTGAGGCAGTTTCATTATATAGCCCAGACTGACCTCAAACTCTGTTCTCCTGTGTCAGCCACTTGGGTGCTGGGATTACAGGCATGTGCTACTATGCTTGGGTCCTTCCCCTTCTTTATTACTACGGATTTATCTTGGTAACCTTGGAAACTGTATGCATTGAAGAATTTATGTTCATAGCCAGCAGCAGCTTATATAGGTTGTGTTTTACCCTTTGTTTATATGCTAACCAAAACTTTTAATGTCTTACTCTTTTAAAAGTGCCTTTTCTTTGCATTCCAGGCAGATAAATTGTTGTCGCAGGATTTTGTGCAGATTATGGAGGATATTATTCTCACACTACCTAAAAATAGGCAGATTTTGCTATATTCTGCTACTTTCCCTCTTAGTGTACAAAAGTTCATGGTAAGTATTAAATCTATACTTTCAATCAGTATGTATCGTCATGGTACTTAGGAGTGTATGCTTTTACCTGTAGTTATATCTTATTATCAGAGCATATGCTTTATGTGATTTCAGAATTTTCATTTCATGTGATCAGTAAGTATTTGTGCTCAAATTTATTTTTTTAAATGCCTTTATTGGCTTTAAAAAAAAACCTTTATTTTATGTGCATTGGTGTGAAGATGTCAGATCTGGAACTAAAGTTACAGACAGTTGTGAGCTCCCATATGGGTGTTGGGGATTGAACCTAGGTCCTCTGGAAGAGTAGCTTGTGCTCTTAACCGCTGAGCTGTCTCTTCAGCCCCTGTACTTGGATTTATTATAATTGGGTTTTTGTTTTGTTTTTGAGACAGGGTCTCACTATAGTTATGTCCAGTAAACTAGCTTCCAACTCACAAGTCTCGTGACTCTCCCTCCTAAATGCTGGGATTAAAAGTATGTGCCATCACATCTAGCTTATACTTTTTTAATTTCATAAACTGGATCTCTATGAGTTCAAAGCCAGCCTGGTTTTCATCAGTTCCCAGCCATCCAATGCTACCTAGTGAGACATTCTCATTCTGTCTCTCTCATTTTTTTTTTTTTTTAAGACAGGGTACAGGGTTTCTCTCTGTAGCCCTAGCTGTTTTAGAATTCAATCTGTAGACCAGGCTGGCCTAGAGCTCAGAGATCCACCTATACCTGCCTCCCAAGTGCTGAGATTAAAGGCATGTATCATCATGATCTGGCTGTGAGACTCTGTCAGGGGGATGGAAGGTGAACTGTCATTTTATTTATTTAGCTCTTCATCCCAAGGTGACTTATCCGATAGATGCTAAGTAAATTGGTTATCCTGTACACAAAATGTGCCCTGGAAACTACTTGTGTAGTCATGGTTATCGTCCTGTCTCAGCCTTTTGAGTGGTGGGACACAGCATTGTACACCATGCCTATCTCTAACATAGCTACATTTTGAATCTGAGATCCACCATTTTAGGTAATTTGTTTATGAATACTTGTTTTGAAAAGAATGCATTCATTAGAGCAAGAGAGAAAAAACAGTGTATAAATTTAGGGCAAGAAATTGAGTTCAGACACTGGGGGGTGGGAGACAGCACACAAGAGGCAGAGTCAGGAGGATCTTGGAGTTCCAGGAAAACCTTGTTTACAGAATGAGTTTTAGGACAGCCAGAACCACACAGAGAAACACTGTGTGTGTGTGGAGGGAGTGGGGGATTGAGTTCAGGGGTAGAGCTGTTTACCTAGCATACTTGAAGCCTTAGGTTTAATTCCCCAGTACTGTGCGCCCCCCCCTCCCTGGTTAAAAAAAAAAAAAAAAGACAAGTATGCATTTTTAATTTAAGAGAAGCCCGATCTTTATTTAAGACTTCATTTACACTCCTCTCCCCCTCCAGAATTCCCATCTGCAAAAACCCTATGAGATTAACCTGATGGAGGAACTAACTCTGAAGGGAGTAACCCAGTACTACGCATATGTAACCGAGCGCCAAAAAGTACATTGCCTCAACACACTTTTCTCCAGGGTAAGTAGTGGGCTTTTCCTGCTGAGTCCTATCCTCCACTAATTCCAGTAAATCAGACGGTTACATCATTTTCCCCATTGTCTTCATTGTTAGAAAAGTCTTAGTGTATCATAACCAACAGCTTTGTTTGGTTTAAAGTTGAAGATGATTGACATAGGTGCTTTACTTTTACATTTTTACTGTTAAATAATTTACCTTAATTACAGTTTATCCTGATTATTTAAATTCTATCTTTGTGAATACACTAATTGCTAAAATTCATTTGTGACCTTGATATCAGTGCTGAAGATGTTTTGGTCATTTTGTAGACTTGCATTGTAGCAAAAAATAAATAAATAATAATAAAAATTGGTCCTCGATAAAGTCCAAGAAAAGGACAGTCTTCCTTGTTTTAGTCTCATGCTATAAATAAGCATCTATTTTTCAGTCATTGTTTTTCAAATTTTGGTACTGTGATTTCATTCCAAAATGGCCCCTACCTACACTGTTGCTGAAATACTGTCCTGTACTCTTAAGCACAGGAAGACTGACGTACTGAGCAGGGAAAATATGTATTGGATAAACTTTTTGCAGTCATGGGTTATATTGGTTTGAGATTATAAATATATTTAAGTAAGACATTTTAATTTTGTATGTATATGAGTCTGGGTTTGTATGTAGTTATATGCACATGAGTACAGCTGCTGGAAGAGCCAGAAAAGGGTGCAGAGCCCCTGGAAGTAAAGCTATAGGTAGTTGTGAGCCCCAAGATGTGTATACTGAGAACTGAACTTGGAGCCTCTGCAAAAACACTCATGTTCTTAACTGCTGAGCCTTCTCCCCGGCTCCGGTTCTTATGTGCTGCTTCAGTGTTAGCAGTAGCTTTGTAGGGCAGGACATGATTGCTGTGAACATTGAGTCTGTATTTTTGTCTCAGGCAGTTAGGTGGCCCTTAAGAAACACTCTTCTTCAGTAAAACTGGTTCTCGTCAGCAACTGCTTAGTAAAATTTTACAGCTTCCCATCTCTCTGGAAACTCTCAATTTTAGACTTTAAATTTTGGCTAAATAATGTTTTCAGGATTGGTAAAACATGTTTTTGTCTTTCTTATACTTTTGTGCTTAGCTTCAGATAAACCAGTCGATCATTTTCTGCAACTCTTCTCAGAGAGTTGAATTACTGGCTAAGAAGATTTCTCAGCTGGGTTACTCTTGCTTCTACATCCATGCTAAAATGAGGCAGGTGAGTGTAATTCTAGAATTTGCATGGGTTTAACAAAAAAAAATTTTTTTTTTAAGATTCCATAAATACCTATGTGTGAGGATATTTTGGGGTTAGGGTATATGGTAGAGCAAGGTCTTGAGTTCCAATTGCCGGTATCAGGAAAAGAATGAACAAATGAACTATTCTTTAGTAGGCACACAATCCTTCATTTAAACTATCAAACTTAAAGAACAGTATAGAAATGTCACATCTCTCTCTGCTTGAAATCCTAGCGCTTAAGATATAGAGGAGAATGAAGAATCCAAGGTCATTCTCTGCTACATAGTAACTTTGAGATTAACCTGACCTGCATGAAACTCTGGAGAAAGGGAGGGCACAAGAGGAACAAAGTAAAATTCTTTCCCTAGAAATTTCTGAATTTATTCTGTTTAATGCAATTGCCTTAATAGCTAACTCCATGTAGCCATTTAAATTAGTTAAACACAATTACAATTTAAAGTTTTTTTACCTTGGTCAAATTAGTACACGTCAAAGGATCTGTTAGCTCCTTGTGGCTAGTGACTCCTTTATTGAAGGGTAACAATACAGACATTTATTTATTTATTTATCTATCTATTTATTTATTATGTATACAATATTCTGTCTGTGTGTATGTGCCAGAAGAGGGCACCATTACAGATGG
>NW_026068804.1:0-1239 GCF_014885135.2 Alexandromys fortis
GAGAGTTTGCTATATAAGCCTGAGGACCTGAGTTTACAGAGTTCCAGGACAGCTAGACTGTTACACAGAGAAAAAATAAAAAAAAAAAAAAAAAAAAAAATTAGGAGTGCCTGTACCCTTCCTTGTTAATATACTCTTCTGGCCTTAGCACAAGCATACACAGATCTAAATACACATTCCACAAACATAAAATTTTTTATTTTAATTTTTATTTTATATTTATGGGTTGTTTTGCCTGCATGCATGTCTATGTGCAGTGGCTGAAAGGACCAGAAGAGGGCATGAGATCCTCTGGGACTGGAGTTGCAGGTGATTAAGTGTAAGGTATGTGGGCCCTGGCAATTGAACCTGAGTCTTCTGTAAGGGCAGCCAGTGCTCCTAACCCCTGAGACATCTCTACAGTCTAGGCAGGTCCGTTTTATACTGGACTTTGTGCCAAGCCACCTGTAGACAAACTACAAGGAAGGAGTGGCCCTTATGGATGGCCACACTGCACAGCTGACCGCTGAGTGACATGGCCAGAAGAGAGGAACCCATCTTTGGTTGTGCCCAGGGAGAGAACAGTGTGATATTTGGGAGCAAGACTGACAACAGATGGGCTGGGGTAAGTAAGGCATTCTAGGTACTAGGGTTCCTTTACTTGATAAATGGGGGGCCTGGCATGGCAGATTATAGCTGTAATCCTGGCGCCTGGGAGGTTGAGGCAAGAGGATTATAAATTTAAGGCCAGCCTAACAAACTCAAGACCTTGCCTCCCCCTAAAACATGGAAGTGGAGGTGGAACTAGAGCTCAGTAACAAGAATGCTTGCTGGCATGCGCAGGACCCTGGTTCCTCCCCAGGACAGAGACCACAAAAGACGGTAGGCCATGATGGCTACACCGACCATGCGTGGTAGCTTTACAGATGTAATGATTATAAAATTATTTGCACCTGGCAAATAATCACCCCATCAGAGCTGTCGGGTAGCCTATCAAATCGCCAGGTTCTCCCCAAGTGGGCTAAGTGGTATAGTGAGGCGGGGAAGACTGTGACCAAGAGCTGTGGTTCTGATCTGGAACCTCTCAAAAGGTCCTGGTAGCAAAGGACCATCCCCAGGGCAGTACTACTAGGAAGTAATGGAACTTTTAGGTCTTTGGGGGTGTGACCTCAAGGTGGTTATGGAATTCCTGACCTCTCTCTCTCTCTCTCTCTCTCTCTCTCTCTCTCTCTCTCTCTCTCTCTCTCTCTCTCTCCCCTC
>NW_026068804.1:8036-10742 GCF_014885135.2 Alexandromys fortis
CTGGACATGGAGAGGCATCTTGTACATCAAATGCAAGCTTCCCTTCCTGTTAAGTGTAACAGAGCAAAGGGTCTGTGAGTGCCCATCTTGGCCTGGATTGTTTCACTGGCCTTTTATTGTGAGAGAGGAATAACCCTAGCTAGAAGTGGTCCTGCAAACCTAACCCCAATTCTCAGGAAGGAGAATCCCAAGTCTGAGGTCAGCCTGGCCTGCATAGTAAAGCCTGCTTTAAAGAAGAAGGAGAAGGGGGAGGAGGAGGAGGAGGAGGAGGAGGAGGAGGAGGAGGAGGAGGAGGAGGAGGAGAAAAAGAAGGAGCTGATCATAGTGGCGCACACCTTTAATCCTAGCATTTGGGAGGCAGATGGACTGATGTGGGAGTGTCAAATATCAGTCTGTTGATTTCATTGGTTAATTAATAAAGAAACTGCTTCTCCTGATAGGTTAGAACATGGGTAGATGGAGTGAACAGAACAGAGCTGGGAGGAAGAGGAAGTGAGGCAGAAGCCATGCCTCTTCTCTCCAGGGCAGACGCAATGAAGCTCCTACCCAGGATGGACGTAGGCTAGAATCTTTCCTGTAAGTGCACCTCATGGTGCTACACAGATTATTAGATATGGGTTAGTCAAAGATGTAAAAGTTAGCCAAGAAGAGGCTAGATATAATGGGCCAAGCAGTGTTTAAAAGAATACAATTTGTGTGTTGTTATTTTGGGGCATAAGCTAGCCAGGCGGCCTGGAGCTGGGCCACAGGAATGCATGCCCACAGCACCTTCTACAATGGACCTCTGTGAGTTTGAGACCAGCCTGGTCTACATAGTAAGTTCCAGAACAGTCAAGGCCACATAATGAGACTCTGTCAAAAAAAAAAAAAAGGAAAAAAACAATATATTTGTCTTCCAACTGTTGAAAAGTACGCTAAGAAACACATGGTTAATATACAGTGATCAGAAATGCCACCATGCATGCACCCACCTGAACCTATAGCCCCCTCACTAAATCATCCGAGAGCCCAGACAGAACTGGATGTTATTATTCCCATTTTGCAGATAAGAAAACTAGTGCCCAGAGAGCTAACCTCCCTACCTCCCCTCTAGGTGGCCATGTTCTGTTCTTCATCCTCCCTCTGGAGAGACTTTTCAGAACCCTTCAGGTGAGTCCTAGGGAGCTCAGCCAGTAGCTATGAGCACAAGGGCATTCACTGCCTACAGCCAAAAACTCATACACTCACCATACACCCGCTGCCACCAAATCACCAGAGCAGTGAAGCCAATGAAAAAGAAGACGCAGCCCATCACTGTCTTCCATTCGTTGGAGCGATGGTTCATCTCTGCGAAGGTTTGGTGGAACTGGAGCCGGTACACTGGAGACAGGAAGCGTGTGGAAGGATACTTATACAGATCCATGCCCAGGACCCTAGAACAGCTGTTGGCACCCGAAACCCTTGGCTGCCCCTTCTTGCGCTATATAGGCTGTTCATTCAGCCTCTTTTGTGGAATATTATTTTAACTCGGCAAAGATAAGCTATACCTGTTTGTGCTGCAGCATCTTACTTTAACTGGGTAAAAGTGTGTTGCTTTGTTGATGCTGCGTGTGTTTAATTCCGTAAAGATGTGTTGCAGCTGACTCACCTTGCCTATCTAAGGCACCCAATTGATCTAATAAAAAGCTAAATGGCCAGCTGCTAGGCAGAAGAAAAGATAGGCGGGACTGAGGGCAGAGAGAATAAATAGGAGATATCCAGGCTTGAGAAAGAAGAGGAACAAGAAGGGAGGAGGAGGGAGATGCCTGGAGCCAGAAGCCAGGCAGACACCAGCCAGACACAGAAAGCAGTGAAAGTAAGATACAGAAGGAAGAAAGGTAAAAAGCCCCAAGGCAAATGGTAGATAAAGAGAAGCAGGATAATTTAAGTTAAAAGAGCTAGCCAGAAACCTACCTAAACTAGGCTGAGCATTCAAAACTAATGATAAGTCTCTGTGTCATGATTTGGGAGCTGGTTTGTGGCCTAAAAGAAAAGGCCTGGTACACCTGAGTGCACATGACATAGATGTGCGTGAATGACATACATATGCGTGAATGTGGCGGCTAGAAATCACCATCTGGTGTCTTCCGTGATCACGCTCTACCTTTGCTACCTTGTGTTTTGAGACAGGATCTCTCGCTGACCCTGAAGCTCACTGATTGGTATATACTAGCTGGCCAGGGAGCGCCTCCTGTCTTGGCCTCCCCACGGCTGGGATTACAGGCAGATGCTGCTCTGCCCAGCCTTTTTCTGAAGTCAGGTTTTCATGCTTGCATGGCAGGTACCGCACTGAGCCATCTCCCCGTACACCAGTCCATTGTTTTGTTTCGTTTTGTTTTCAAGACAGGGTTTCTTTGTGTAACAGTACTGACTATCCTGGAACTCGCTTTGTAGACCAGGCTGAGATCCACCTGCCTCACCTCCCAAATGCTGGGATTAAAGGCCCGCGCCACCACTGTCCAGCTACACCAGCCCATTCTTGTTCGCTTGTGTGTTTTGTTTGTTTTGAGCTAGGGTCTCACTCTGCTGTCC
The DNA here is from genome assembly GCF_014885135.2 of Alexandromys fortis. Taxonomy (NCBI): domain Eukaryota; kingdom Metazoa; phylum Chordata; class Mammalia; order Rodentia; family Cricetidae; genus Alexandromys; species Alexandromys fortis. Next base: position 10,587 of record NW_026068804.1, read on the forward strand.
TGCCTCGGCTTCCTGAATGCTGCAGTGCTAGACAGTGCAGCCACCAGCTTTTTTTTTTTTCTTTAACTTTATATGCATTGGTGTGAAGGTGTTAGATCCCCTGGAACTGGATTTACAGACAGGTGTGAGCTGCCAAGTGGGTGCTGGGAGTTGAAC
>NW_026068805.1:0-1319 GCF_014885135.2 Alexandromys fortis
ACAAACTAAGTCATTTCCTGACCATGAAGACAACACTAAATAAGATAATATAAAAATATTATGTACATAAAAAAGAGGATTTCAGTCAAGAGTACAGATAAAATGTTACTGTCATGAGGAGAATACATGAAAAATGACTCTCAGGAAAGGAGTATAGTATGTTCAAAACTGTATTACAGAAAGCTCAAACATAGTTGAGAAGTATGAAATCTTATGTACTTCATCCTAACACCAGGTTTCCACCTACATAAACTGCCATTTTTCCTATGTGCTACATCTGTCTATCTATCCATCTATCTATCCTGTGGCAGTCCAGTTACCCTCAAGGAAAAATATGCCTCCTTCCTTCCCTGGTTACATTCCCCTTTTCCCTATTTGACATTGTATTAGGAGGTTTATGATAGGGCTGTGGTTGCACAGATAATAGCTAAGAATTGTACTTGGAGTTTCATGATACGATCATGATGTTTGATGCAAATTATGTGCTGCCCCAATCATTGTCCCCATCCCTATACATTACATCTCCTCTTACCCTGAAACGAAGTTGATCTGTCTCACTGAAGTTCTATTCCGGAAGGCTTTTTCCATCATATTCACAGGCTATCCAAACTCTGTGTTGCTGCTTCTAACCCTTTGTTCTCATGGACTGGTAGCCAACGGATAGTAAGGAAGCAGGCAACCCACAGATAAAATGTACATAGAAGGTCAGAATTTTTCTAATACAATAGTAGAGGGTAATTTTAGCACACTGCTATGTTCTGTAGATTCAAACTGAAAACCACCAGAGAAATTTTTGAATTGAACTGCATAAGAAATAAGTCTGCCTTATCACATAATTCAAATGTAGCTAATATACATGTATATTTTATATCATTCAAAGCATTCCTTCAACTTTCTGAAATATAGGCTTCTTTTCCACAATGTAAGTCTTTAAAAAATTTATAGAAACTAAATGAAGTTGACCTAGTACAGAAGGAAATTTACAGGACCTAAATAGTTAATTGGAGACTGCCCACTAGCCTCTTGAATTACCATTGATTTACTGAAAAAGTCAGGGTAAAAAACAAACAATACCTAGAATCAAAGGAAAATGATAGCCTAGCTTTCCTGCATCTTTGAGAGGCAGCTCTGTGACACTGAGAGAAAAGTAAATAATTTTGAATGCCTACAAAAAAACAGAAATACCTCAAGTAAATGATGAAATGCATAAAGATCTTGAAAAAGCACCTAATGATGAGCCTTATAATCAAAGTACTGATCAAATCAAACTCAGAGGAGGTCAATGACAAATAGTGATAAATATTATTGCAGAAATTAAT
>NW_026068805.1:4766-7257 GCF_014885135.2 Alexandromys fortis
CTCCGCTCTCTCTCTCCACACACCTCCCTCTCTCCCTCTCTCTCTCCCCCCGAGATTTCTCTCTCTCTCTCTCTCTCTCTCTCTCTCTCTCTCTCTCTCTCTCTCTCTCTCTCTCCCTCTCTCTCCCCAGTAAAGCCATTAAAACAATACACATCCAATTTTCAGGGTCACACAGAAATTCTTGAGTAATTAATAAGAAACAGAGGCATACCAAGTAAATTGTTTCTCTTAGTCTTAGGGAGTTTTTGCAGACTGGAAATGTTGAGTAAATTAAGCATGTAATTCTCTGGGATTTGTGTTCCCAGCCAGAAAGTGATAATAAAATTGTCTTGAACAATATGTAATTAGTTGTCTGAACCTTGATGTTAAGAGTATTGCAGAAGTCTATTAGTATTTACAGATAGTGATCTGTGAGTTCCCTTCTAATAAAGAAAAACTTTAGAATTCTCTATTTGGAGATAGTTTGGAATTATTTGACTCACTTTTCCCTCATTTGATGTGTTCTGAATCATCTGCTATATATTTTGGTGACCTTGAATAAAGTCACTGACATCAGCAACTGTCAGCAAAAAGATAACACTGTCAGCACAGCATTCGAAAAATAAGGAACCACAGCACATCCATATGTACACAGTAACAATGGTCTTCAAAAGATATTACAAGACAAACATAAAGTAAGGAATTTCATGATCATTATGACAGAATTGCCTAAGATACTATAAAATATCTAGGCACATAAGAAGTAGAAATGCTATCTTCCTTTCCATCAGTTCAGAAGACTCACCTAAACTCATAATAAAATCCATGAAGAGATTATGGGTAGAAGGGTCATTCCTGAGTATAACAACAAATATATGGTACTGTCATTGGCATCTGCAGCCATGTTTGTAGCGTTTGCTGGAACACTTGACTAACATAACTGGTACCAAGAAAGACAAAGTCAGCTGTTCATCTGCTTTCAATACTGGAGTTTGTCTTCATAGGAACAGATGTTTTTAGTTGCACAAAAACTGATTCTTTGCCATACTGTCTTCATTGAAAACATTAAAATTTCTGCAAACAGTGCACTAACAGCTGATAACTCACATGGTTCTACAAATGATTTGAGGACACAGGAGCATCCCCACACAGAATGATGAGGGGAAACTGTGATAGATTCTTGGCAAAAGTCTTTACTAAGGTAGAAAAAAAAAAGGTTTGGGAGATTGAGTAGGCAAATGTCTGCAACAATATAGGATCCCACCTTATGGGGAATGTATAATGCATATTTTTCTTTGAAGAGAATGCTAAGAATTATGAGAAGGAGGTGAATAACTTTGGGTCAATAAGCTGATGATCTGCATACAGTCATCCCAGCATGAATTTCTTCAGAAATGCCTGCTGCCTTCAGTACAAAATGGGAGAATGTACAAGAGATGCTTCTGGAGCGTCTTGAGAGAACCACTAAAAGAGAGGTGTGGGTGGCAGCTCAAAAACAGACATATATCCTCATCCCTGGCACTTCATTGCTGATCTAGAGATGAGGTGGCAGCAGAGTTGATGGAGCACAAGTGAGTCTCAGATATTGGCAATTCTGAACTAAACCATTTTCACTCTGTGTCTTTTAGTTGATAGACAAGTCAGTTTGCAATGTTTTTTTTTTAATTGAGAAAAGGAAAAAAAAGTTTCCGCCTCCTCCCAGCCTCCCATTTCCCTCCCCCTCCTCCCCCTCTCCCCACTCCTCTTCCCCTCCCCCCACTCCTCTCCCCCTCCCTCTCTAGTCCAAAGAGCAGTCAGGGTTCCCTGCCCTGTGGAAAGTCCAAGGTCCTCCCCCCTCCGTCCATGTCTAGGAAGGTGAACATCCAAACTGGCTAGGCTCCCACCAAGCCGGAACATGAAGTAGGATCAAAACCCCGTGCCATTGTCCTTGGTTTCTCATCAGCCCTCATTGTTCGCCATGATCAGAGAGTCCGGTTTTATCCCAGCGTGGTGGCGGCACATGCATTTAATCCCAGCACTCGGAAGCCAGAGGCAGGCAGATCTCTGTGAATTTGAGGCCGGCCTGGTCTACAAGATCTAGTTCCAGCATAGGGTGTAAAACTACAGCAAAACCATGTCCTGAAAAACCATAAAACAACAACAAAGAAACAAAGACAAATATGGGATTCAGAGTTAAATTTGAGTGACATAGTAAAACAAAATAAAATAAAAATAAAGGCTTTAAATAATAAAAAAAATCACTGCAGTTATACTAAGTAGAAAACTTAGTTTAAACTAGAAAACTGCTTCCCAAATCTGAAATGACAAAAGGGTATGTGCTCACTCTCTTCCTCTTGCTCAATGAAATTATCAAATTTAAAACACAGAATAAAAAGGCAAGAAGTAAAAATAAAAGAAATATAAATAGTAAATTAAGAATTTTAATTGCAATCTTTTATACATAATGTTTTCTTATAATTAAAAGACTCCCAAAAAATCCACCAGAAAACTCTTAGACCTGAAAATACTTTCA
>NW_026068805.1:10562-18400 GCF_014885135.2 Alexandromys fortis
TACAGCAAAACCATGTCCTGAAAAACCATAAAACAACAACAAAGAAACAAAGACAAATATGGGATTCAGAGTTAAATTTGAGTGACATAGTAAAACAAAATAAAATAAAAATAAAGGCTTTAAATAATAAAAAAAATCACTGCAGTTATACTAAGTAGAAAACTTAGTTTAAACTAGAAAACTGCTTCCCAAATCTGAAATGACAAAAGGGTATGTGCTCACTCTCTTCCTCTTGCTCAATGAAATTATCAAATTTAAAACACAGAATAAAAAGGCAAGAAGTAAAAATAAAAGAAATATAAATAGTAAATTAAGAATTTTAATTGCAATCTTTTATACATAATGTTTTCTTATAATTAAAAGACTCCCAAAAAATCCACCAGAAAACTCTTAGACCTGAAAATACTTTCAGCAGAGAGCAGGATACATAGTCAACATATAATAATCAGTGCCTTTTCTATGTAATCGTTATAAATTTAATAAGAAAGAAATCAAGGTAATTACACTCACAACATCCAAAGAAAATACCTAGAAACCAGCTTAAGCAAGAAAGTTAAATATGTCTACAGTGAAGTCTCGTGGAAAATGAATAATTATGTTGAAGAAGAAAGAGGACGGAAAGACATAGCACACTCATTAATACATCAAGTAATATAGGCTGTGGTACCAGTGTGATAAAAGAATGCAATCCACATCAATATTCCCAGAGACAATGCTTAAAAATTGGAAAAACAAATGAAAATAATTTCACTAGCATCAACTGATTTATGTGTTTCACAATGCTCCTTGGTGCAAATGCTTAAGCATCTCCTGCTCTGAATTCTTTCATTGCATTGAAAGAATGAAGCACCATCTGTACAGCAATACAAGAAACAGACATGACATGCTTAACTTATGCTCTGTTGTAGAGGTTCTTCTCTGTCAGAGTAAGGCCTTGCGTATGTCTGTAGTGTGGCATCATATTAGGAAATTGGTGTGAGGATCAAAACTGAGAATCATAAGAAGATGAAAGAGGAAGAGATCACAAACCCACAGTTCTCCCTATGAGAATAATGTTAGTGACCTCAAACCATCCCATTGTCCATGTATTCTTAAACATTTCACCTCTGAAATAACAACCTGGAGACAAAGGATTACCACATGGGCACTGTGGGGAAATTCAAGTTGGAATATACTTCAGTCCTTGATTGTGGAACACTGAGCTTCACTCCTTTCCTTAAATTAAAATGACACTATGTGAGGATATCTTAAGCCTGATTTTTTTCGGTGGTCAGACATACCATAATGGAGCTGGAGAGATAGCTCAGTGGTTAAAAGATCTGCCTTGCCATGATGTTTTGTTCATTTATTTTTCTGTTTCTTGTACTTTACACATAATACTAAGTTTGTAATTTACTTCTTATATATACTTTCAGAATTCAACAACCTGAAGTCCAGGCAGGTTCTGTAATTTCTGTTATTGCTTCTGATTTTCATTTATACTCAAACATTTTTTTTCCTTAGGATGACAACAGTCTCTGGTGCTGTGGTCTATTGGTGTCAATAGTATTGATACTTGGTATAGAATGTCTGAATCTCCTCCTGGAGATGTTTTTATATGTTTACTATGTAAATAGGACCGTTTAACACCCACTTTCAATATGGCTGATTTCTAGATTATTCTAGATTATCATTTCTGAAATAAACATCCTTGGCATTGTCCATCTATACCCATGACTGCTTGAAGAAATCCAGCTTATTTTGATTCCCTTTCCATCTTCCCAAATTTAGAGTCCTGTTTCATTTTCCTGATGTTGGGGTGGGGGGAATGGGAGGATACCTCTTTGTTCTTTCTGGGTTTACCTTTGCTTTGAGATGAACACTTCTCTCATGTCAATCTTAAATTAATGTTCCCCAGGTTTCCACAGAGTGAACTCTGGTCTGCTCTTTATATTTCTGTTCCTTTTTAAGTCTGGAACCTGGAGCCCAGTGTTCACTCAGCATGAGTGACTTCAAACATTAGAGATAGCAAACCCAATTAGTCTCAATTCTCTCTCTTATACTTCCCCCCTCTTCTTCACTCCACCCTTCCTTTCTTTTACTGCATGTTTTCTTACTCTAAGTTTCTTTTGCTATTGTGAATTTTTGAACATCTTTCACAATTTCCCTATTACTGTTAATCTGAGATAGCTTTCCTAACAGTTCCACAAAAGCAAACTTGTTCAAACATGTCTTGGATTTTAACATAAAATTGTTATTAGAGTACTTCATATATTTATATTGGAGAGCTATAAGCTGATATCTTTCAGTGATCATACATACACCTCTGGTGATATTTTTGCCTGTTGATTGCCACTAGCCACTCACACACACTGTCCTTATGTATTTCCTGACTTATTTGCATGGGTCTTTCCAGGCAAGCTTAGCTGCTCAGAATGTTTAAATCATACTTTTACAGTGTGAACTGAGCTGCATCAGATAGGCAGGGGTTGCATATATTGTGGTCTCGTGTAAAAAATATTTTAATTTATTATGTCTATATTCTGATTAAGAAACTTATCCTATTTTGAAGATATAGAAAGGAACAAGTGTGCTATAAACCACAAAAAATGCAGGATATCTCCAAATACGTTAAAGCTGAGTGATTCTGGCCAATGATCCTTTTAGTGTAGGTGGCTAAATTTAGAAAATCCTCAAACAAACGAGAAGAGTTACTTAAACCAGCAGTTATGAATCAAAACACAGAAACACAAGACCATGAAAAAAATTAAACCAAAAATTGTACCCCAAGTGATCACAAATAACTTAATGAATCAACTCAATGATTTGAAATAAGTAAAATATTGGCAGATGATTTCAAAAGTATACTCTTAAAATGGTGAGTTTCCACAAAAGATACAAATAAAAATTTTATTCAGTCTAGGGTATAGAGAAGAAGGATAGCGACATAGAGGAAAACATACACAAGGCGGATAGTATAATCAACAACATACCAGAATAAGTGGACAAGGGGAAAATATCACAAGGGAAATGTTATTTTTAAATTTGTTTGCATCAAATACAACAGACAGCGAATGAGCACTAGCCTACTCAAATGTGTGGGTCTGGTTGGCCGTGCATTTCTTCCCATTTTCCTTTCCCTCTGCTAAAACTATTAAAATACCCCTGAAGCTAGTCACCAAGTTATATTTCCTTATTTGGCCAGTTCCTCCTCCTGAGGCTGACTATCAATATCTAGCTATCAAAGAACCAAAATTCAGCAATCAAAAGCCCTCATTGGCTCACCTAATTAACATGCCCATGGAGATTAAGCACCTCATCCTATCACCAGGTCTCTACCTCAATAAATTGCCATTTTCCTATGTGCTATGTTGAAACATCATTGGGTAAAAAAATTATCATGATTATAATGTCAAAGAATTCTAGTACATGATGAATAGTTGAATACTAAGATACATAAGATAAAGAAGAGCTGAGATTAAAAACTAAAGACAAATGGAATAAGAAAAGAAAAATACATATCTCTAAAAGGTTTTTGGTAATTATGAGAGGGCATTTAGTTCCCCAAATTGCTATCACCAGAAAAGGATAGAAAAAAAAACATATAGTAATTTTCTATTTTCTTGCGGACTTCAATAATGAATTTCACAGTGTCTGTACCAGTTTTCTGCACCTCTGATACCATACACTATTTGCTCTTTCTGTTCTGTTTTTCCATCATTTTTCATCACTTCTATGATTTCCTTTCAATTTCTTAATCAAATGAAGCAATTTTATGTTTTTCCTTTGGATTCTATTTCACTGCCAAAATTAGAATTCACAAGTCACCAAAGATCATCTATAACTCATTAACCTACTTCAGAAGAACCCAGGTTATTGATAATCTAGATCTTCCTTTACCTCCAATAAGTGTCTTTATTTAGAAGAGATTAGATAATGTTTATTCTTCTGAAGGCATAAGTCAAAAAACAATCCCACTACAGCTTCATGATTAATAAAAAGGTTCTTTATTTAAACGGAAAACTTACAAATTACTGTCCTAGACAACAGCCCTCTGCATGACCAGGAAAGAAGTTTAGTAGAAGGAAGCTGATGGAAGCAAGAGAGACAGAGCAGGGCTACAGCTGCTTTTTAAAGAGAAATAGACCATACCCAAGTGGGCTGGTATCTTAAAGACTATTGGCTGAAGGAGTAGAAGGAGCTGCCACAGCACCTTCTCCTTTTGTTTAAGTAAGAGACTTCCAAACCAGATACAAAAACAATATACAGTAGAAACAGATATAAAGTATAAGATTAGAATTATAATCAACATAAATAATACTAAGCAAAAAAACATATGCTAAATGTTTTAATAAACATTCTATCCTAAGGAGTATAAACCTTGTTGTGGAAATGGCTTGGCTAGATCATAAGAGGATAGTAACTACAACTATCTAATCTTCAACACTATCGAAGGCCTGAGAAGGGAAAGAATATTACTTAATCAGACAGTAAGTACAATCATATAGCTTTCAAATCTAGCAATATATGATAGAGACAACTGGCTACCGGGCCAATCACACAAAGTCTCTTTTGCAATGTTGAAGCAACCAACTTTGGCTAAGGCCTAGAATAACTGACAGACCATTTTCAAAGGCAAGAAAATTTTCAAAACCATGTTACCTTGTCTTGGCAAGATTTGACAGTCCTGTTTATTCATTTTAAGATATTATATCTTGTCAGTGGTTGAGGTATGGGCATTTTTTTGCCAAAAGGCCAGGTTTTGCCAAGAAGAAAACAGGTGCCAAATGGAGTGTCTTTGGTGCTCAACATTCTCTCAGGAATAGATCAGTGCTGCCAGGAAAAATCATGTCTCATGCCAACAAAACCTTAAGTTGTTTAAATCCCATGTTCCACAGATCCTTCAAATGGTTGAAGATTACCTGTCTAGACAGAATACAATCTCTATGTATATAAAGTACCTAACTGACCTAACAAACATGAAGAACTATTGATCTATACTAATTAATACCTGTATAACTTAAAGACTAAAACTTCATGTCAGAATATTAAACAACCTATAAACAAATATGCAACAAATGAGGACAATGACCTCAAAATGTAAACAATATATAAGTATCTTTATCAGAGGTAGGAATAATATATAATTCAATATGAAAATATATCTTAAAAGTTTTATTAATATCCAAAATATCCTAAACAGAGATAATAACATACATATATACAATCTGACAAAATAAATTTGTATAGGTGTAAAAATAAACAAAATAACAAATAATTTGAAATTGTATCAATATACAAAAAGTATACCAATGTAAATTATCCATGAATAATAGCTCACAAGTATTTACTCTATTACCCACTATTACTATCCCTCAGTTTTTTAACAAGAAGCCTGAGCTAATGGGACAATCGGATTATAATTTATGGAGACCTCTGTGTGATTTTCTTTCCGGCTTACTGGCAGTGGGATTTGGCCAGGACAGAAACCACAACAAGCAGCAAATGTTGCAAATGGTGCCCAAACATGTTGATAACTGCAGACACATAAAGGCTGAGACAGCTTGGGAAGTAATTCTTGGAAAAATTAACAGCATTACACATGGTTTCTTGGTAGCAGCAATTTCTCTGGTCTGCTCTGCTTGCTAGAGGCAAGCAAGCACTCTCATCTAAGAGAGGCTTCCTACCTCAGTTTTAGCTATGAAGCCTTGCACTTCTTTTAAGAGGTCCTGCCAAGAAATACTTAAATAGTTTTGATAAAGCTGACTGCATGCTTTTCGGTTTTCAGCCTCGGCGGGAAAAAAGCTGTGCCATTTTACAATGGTTTCTTTCTGGGCCAACCTGCCAGAGCAAATTCTGACTCTTTACACAGGTGGTCGGAATATGAAGCTTATGAGTGTTGGGAACACGCTGTTGTGGCTGGCTTGCTGGTAAGGACCTTGAAACACCATAGAGTTGTGGCAATAAACATGGCTCTGGCTGGAACCTCTGCCACGAGGCTAAAATCTCAGAAACCTAAGAAATGGGCTGGATATCGTCGTACTTTACACATAATACTGGGTTTGTCATTTCCTTCTTATATACTGTCAGAGTTCAACAACTTGAAGTCCAGGTAGGTGCTGTGATTTCTTTTATTGCTTCTGATTTTCATTCATACTTAAACATTTTTTCCTTAGGATGGCAACATTTTCTGGTGCTGTAGTCTATTGGTTTCAATAAAACAAGTACTGATATAGGTTGGCTGAAACTCCTTCTGGAGAGGATTTTATATGTTTACTATGTCAACAGGACCATTTTCACCTACTTTAAACATGGCTGACTTCTATATTATTCTAGAATATGCATTTCTGAAATAAAAACTCTTGACAGTGTTGTACTGCAGCCATGACTACTTGAAGAAATTCAGTTCAATATATTTCCCTATCTTCCCAAATTTAAAGTCTNAGTGTTGTACTGCAGCCATGACTACTTGAAGAAATTCAGTTCAATATATTTCCCTATCTTCCCAAATTTAAAGTCTTATTTCATTTTCCCAATGTTATATGGAGGATATTTCTTTGATCTGCTGTGTTTACCATTGCTTTGAGATGAAAGCTTCTCTCATCTCAAACTTAATTTTCCCCCATGATTTCCAAAGTAAATTCTTGGCTGATCTTTGCTTATGTTTCATTTTAGTCTGGAATCTGTAGCTCAATGTTCACTCAGCATGAATGACTTTACATATGAATGATAATAAACCCAATTAGCCTCAATTCTCTTCCTCATACTTTTCTTTTTTTCTTCACTCCACCCATCATTCCTTTCACATCATGTTTTCTTTCTCTAAGTTTCTTTTGCTGTTGTAAATTTTTAAACATATTTTACCATTTTCCTAGTACCATTAAACTGAGATAGCTTTCCTAACATTTCTGCAAAAGCAAACTGGTTAAAAATGTCTTGAATTTTAACACAAAGTAGTTCTTTGAGTACCTATTAGATTTCTTTTGGAGAGCTATAAGCTGATGTCTTTCAGTGATCATTCATTCTGCCCATGGTGCTATTTTTGTCTGTTGATTGTCACTAGCCACTCACACACACACTGCTCAGACATTTCCTTATGTATTTGATGACTGCTTTGCATGGCCCCTCCAGGCCAGGCCAGCTGTTCAAAATTTATAAACCAGACTTTTACAGTGTGATCTGAGCTGCATCAGCTAGGCAAGGGGAGCAAGATGGAGTCACAGACACAGGTTCTCATTTCCCTGCTGCTCTGCGTGTCTGGTGAGAAATTTAAAGCAGTATAATCTTTGTAGAGTCAATTCTTTGTAAATAAGAAATTTAAAGTGTGTGCTAGTAGATGATATTTCTTATAGTATTTTGTGAGATATACACTGACAAGGTGACACTCTAAGTTTATTAAATGATAAACTTCAGCTGTTACTATATGCTGTGTTTGCATATTATGAATCTTCATGTTGTATTCCTTATTAAAGGTGCCTGTGCGGACATTGTGATGACCCAGTCTCCATCCTCCATCGCTGTGTCATTAGGAGAGAAGGTCACCATCAGATGCAAGTCCAGTCATAGTCTTTTCAACAGTAACTACAACGAAAACTACTTGAACTGGTACCAGCAGAAAACAGGGCAGTCTCCTAAACGGTTAATCTACTGGGCATCCACTCGGGAAACTAGGGTCACTGATCGCTTCATAGGCAGTGGATCTGAGACAGATTTCACTCTCACCATCAGTAGTGTCCAGGCTGAAGATCTGGCAGATTATTACTGTATGCAAGCTAATGAGGAACCTTCCACAGTGCTTCAGCCTCCAACAAAAACTTCTGAGAATTTCAACAGCTGCCTGTACCACAGGCTGCCCTGCA
>NW_026068806.1:0-1940 GCF_014885135.2 Alexandromys fortis
CCCATATCTTCCCAGGCATCCCAGAAACCTCCCCCGTTTGCTGAAAGGAAAATCAAACATGTCTCCTTTTCCAGAAGGGTTTTTCAAAGTCCATCCTCTATCCGAGGGGTCACCAATCATTCCAATTCTCTACCAAAGAATTTTAGACAAGCCCCTTCTGATCAAGGGGGCCTATAGCAGGCCCCATTAGACAAAGAGGGCTCCAAATGTTTTTTCTCAAAAAGGGGTGCTCAGTGATTGCTCATTTTCCCAAAATGGAATGTGTCCTACCCCATCTCCCCAGAGGAGTTTAACACTTTTGGCAGCTGACAAAGATGACTGGGGAGTTATAACCTCTCATGAAGAGAGCCAGGCCTGTTTCCCCTCTCCCCAGAACGACCCCAGTCAATCAGTATCTGCTGAAGTGAGCTTGAGTCCTGACTCCTCTGACCAAGGGAATTTTATAAGATCCCCTTTAAATCAAGATGGCTTTAAATGTCTTCCACCAGAAAATGGGCTCGGATCTTCCCTTACAGCACAGGGGGGACCAAGCCCTATCACTACTCCCAAAGTGAGCCTCACACCACTCATGCCTACCCAAGCAGAAAAAAAAACTATCTACGTCTACATCAGTGATTCCAGAACCTTTGCTAACTTCAGAGGGGGCCCTAGAGATTTCCACATATCTACAAGAGATGCTAGGCACTCCCAAGTCTACCCAAGGGACCCTTGTACCTTCTGAACACACACAAAGGTCTCTAGCACCTGCATCAGCTTCTCTAGGGGTTCCTAGTCCTTCTGTATCTGTCAAGAGGACTCCAGAATTGTCTACATTTAGATAAGTGTGTCAAAGACCTATTCTCTCTCACAAAGGGAAATTCAAAGCTAATCCAGATATGAAAATGGACAATGGATATTCCCACTATAGCAAAAAGAGAAGGACAGATCCTCCTGAGCAAGGTGGTTTTCCAGTGTCCCTATCAGACCAAGAGGGCTCTAAATATACCCTGCCAATCAAAAAGGCCCTTCTGATTCGTCGTTGGAAACAAAATAGCCAAAGATATGCCAAGAGAGTTCAAGTGAGACATGCACGCTCCACAACTACCCAAAGTGCTAAGACAATACAGCCTTCCCTTCTTCCTCAGGAGTCTCTAGGACTTTCCACATGTGTAGGAGAGGCTCTTGTAATTTCTACACATACACTAGGATTACCAGGTCATTTACAACCTATCCAGGATGTTTTGGGTTCTACCATATGTGATAAAGGGACTGTGGAACAGGATACATCTGCAGAAGGGGATCCAGACTCATCCCCATCCTTAGAAATGGTTCCTGGATGTGACACAGGTACACAAGGATTTGTAGCAAATTTCACATCGAGAGAAGGAGATTCCTTAGATTCTACCTGCCCACAAACACCCACAGGACCTCTCCACTCTTCACAGGAGGCTGTGGAAGTTTCTCTATCTCCTCAAGGGTATCAACAATCTGTCACTACTATACAAGAGGCTATAGGCGTTCCCCATCTGCACAAAGGGATGTTAGTATTTCCACATGCCCACAAGTGACTCCAGAACATTCAACAAATACTCCAAAGGTTCTGAATTCTACCTTATCTTCCCAAGGGCCCTTGGAAGCTCTTTTGTCCATCAAACTGTCTCTAGAAACTAACATCCCTATACAAAAGTCTTTATTGTCTTCTACACCTGTAGAAAGTGTTCCTAAAACTCCCACATTTACACAAGGATCTCCAGTAACTTCCTTAGCTGACCATGAGGATTTTAGACCTACAACATATGCACAGGAAACTTTAGAGGATACCACACCTACACAGGTTCTAAAACTTTCCCTCATTCTGAAACTGTAGTAAAAATACGCACATGTACACCTGACACAGTAGCACCTTCCCCTTCTGAGCAAGAGCCTCAAGGATCTACCACATCTCATGAAGGCACTTTACC
>NW_026068806.1:3930-7467 GCF_014885135.2 Alexandromys fortis
GCTCGGGGACTTTCAAATCTGTCTCAGGAAACCCCTTCCCCATTGTTGCCAGTTCATGGAACTCTAGAATTACCTCAATATGGCTCAGAGGCTGTACCATCAATGCCATCTGTACAAGGGCTTCAGGGAAGTCTCTCACCCTTAGAAGGTAGCATAGCCCCTGTGCTCTCAGTCCAGGGGTCTGTGGGACATTCCCTGTCTGCACAAGAGCCTATAAAGATTTACAAGTCTACAAAAGCAACTCCAGGGCATTCTCTGTCTTCTCTAGATGATATGTCACCTTTCATATCTTCCCAGGGGACCCTGGGACTATTGTCCTCTGTGGAAGTGGATGTGGGAACATATTCACATAACACAGGATCTCCAGGACAATTGAAAAATATCTCAGGGTTTCCAGGATCTATGATATGTGATCATGATCCTGTTTTAATTTCCTTACCTGCACAAGGGACTCTCAGACATTTGCCATCTGCTAAAAAGGATGTGGGACTTTCCCTGTCTGCCCAACAAGCTCCAGAACTGTCCACATTGGAACAAGGGTCTATCCAACATGTGGAATCAGCAAAAGTGGCTCTCGTAAACCCATCATCTCCCAAAAGGGCTACCAGAAAACTTCAGTGTGCCCAATATGCGTTAGAACATTTGCCACCTAGTGAAGGAGCTCTTCAACATTCTTCAACCCACCAGGGGACTCAAAAAAGTTTGAAATCTTCACTAGAGTCTCTTGAAATTTTGTCATCTAACTCTGAACATGTCAAAAATTCTCTTTCTGCCACAGGTGGTCTGGAATCCTCGCTATCTGGCTCACGGGTTCTTGGATATGAGCTAGCTGAAAAACACCCTGAACAACATTCTATATATAAACAGGGGTCTCTGGGTAATCCACTGTCTACCCTAGAGGTTCAAGAACACTTAGTGCCTTTAAAAGGGAATTTGAAATCTTGCCAATCTGCCAAGGAGGGACAAAAACTTTGATACCTTAACAAATTGTTCTGGAAAGTGTTCCAAGTATTTCAGAGGATCTAGGAGCTTTATTATCTGCTCTGGAGTATATGGGACTTTCCTCATTAGCAAATGAGTCACTAGAGAGCTCCCAATATGCTGGAAGTGTTGTGGAATCTTCTTCCTCTGCCACTGGAACTCTAAGAATTACATTTGCCCAAAAGTCTTTGGAAAATTCTTTGCCTGGAAAAGGGATGAGGGAAATATTATCATCTTCCCAAGGGGCTTTGGAAATATCCACAAAAGGGAGAGTTGAAAATGTATCATCTCCTGAAAGGTCAATGGAACCTTCTAATTCTTTACGGGAGCCTTCGAGAACTTCTTCATTGATCCAAGGCCATCACCAACATCCACTACCTGCACAAGGGCCTCTAGGACCTGTCCAAACTGACTCTGGCATTCAAGGACCTTTATCAACTCCAGAGGCTGGAGGAAATTTATCAAGGGAACCAGGTTCTTGCAAATCTTTCCCATTGACCCCAGAAACTCTAGATCAATTGAAATCTGCTGAAGGAACTGATGATCTGTCCATATCAGCACATGAGATGTTTGATACTTTACCAACTACCCAAGGGACTCTAGGAATTTTGGTATATTCTTCAGGGCTCATGGAACCATCAGAATCAGAACATAGGAAACTTGGGAAGGTGTAATATTGGGAAAAGATGTAGAAATTTCTCCATTTGAGAAACCAGCCAAATCAACTTCTCCATTGACTCCATAAATACCTTTCATCACAGAGGTTTTGGAATCTTCCTCGTGTGGTCTGGGAGCTCTGGGATCTCTGTTATCTGCCAGAGAAGATGCAAAAGACACTGCCTCTGCACCACATGCACAGGAACCTTCTTTATCTA
The DNA here is from genome assembly GCF_014885135.2 of Alexandromys fortis. Taxonomy (NCBI): domain Eukaryota; kingdom Metazoa; phylum Chordata; class Mammalia; order Rodentia; family Cricetidae; genus Alexandromys; species Alexandromys fortis. Next base: position 5,787 of record NW_026068806.1, read on the forward strand.
CTTCCCAGGCCCTAGAACATTTTGTAACTACCCAAGGGCCTCTGTAAATTAACACACTTAGCAAACAGACTGTGCTCTTTGACATCTAGAGTAGAGGATGTAGAACATTCCACTTTTTCTCCCGAGGTTAGAAAAGATTCTTAAATGCTCCCAAATGTTCTTGACCATCTGTCCAATAGAGGAGAGTCTCAAGCATTTTCTTTCTCTGCTCCAGGAATTAAGAATATTTCCTTACTTGCTTCAGAGCCTTTAGAACATTCCTTCCTACAAAATGCAACTCAAGCCACATCCCATTGTCCTCAAGAGGTGGTGGGATCTTTGCTATCTGTACAAGGGTCTTTGGGACAGTCTCTATCTGTTCATGGTTCTCTGAGACCACTGGCATCTACACCAGGAGATGGGCGACCTTCCCTATCTGAAGCAGATACTATACAGCTATCTGCATCTGCACCAGTGACCAAAGCACATTTGACCACTTCCCTTGGGCCTTCAGCATCTAAATATCATGACAAAATGGATGTGGGAAGTTTTCCAGCTCTCCATGGAGATCTTGAAGCTTCTCAGTCTGATCAAAGGACTGTGAAAATGACCAAGTTTGCAGAAAGGGCTCTAGAAAATGTATCAGTTGCTCAAAGAACTACAAAACTTTCAACTTTTTCCCAGGAGGCTAATAAATATTCTCTATCTGACCAAGGTCATCTATTACATTCAGCACATGTCAAAGAGGCTTTGATACCTGCTCTGTCTGATCAGGAAACTGAAGAATCATTGTTATCCCCCTCAGATGATACAGGACATCCACCACCTTCAGTTAGTGTTCAGATGCAGAATCTTCTCTATCTACCCTAGGGCCTCAAGACTCTTTGCTAACTTCATCAAAGCCCTGGAAACTCTCCATATCTGTCTCTGACTCTCTGTGTCCTTTTCCATCTTCCCAAGTGTCTGAGACTGTAGCACTTTCCACATTATTTCCAGAGTACCTGGATCCAATCCAATCTGCACAAGGGGAACTAGAATATTTTTCAATTGTAGAACAGTGTAAAGAACATTTTTCAACAGCCTCACAAACTACAAGAAAATTGTTCTCACCCCTGGAGTGTGGAGGTCATTTATCATCTGATCCAAGTGTTCAGGAACCTTTCCAATCTGTTTCACTGGATCTAGCAACTTTGCATTATTCCCAAAGGCCTCAGAAACCTTTTAAATTGACTGAAGCATTGTGGTATCCTTCAGCATCTGGCCAAGAGTCTCAAGAACATTCTGAATCTTCCCAAGATGTATGGGAACTCATGAATCCTCTGAGAGCATTCATGGATATATTTTACCTGAAGTAGAGCCTGTGGAAACTTTTATAGCAGTTTCAGGGACTACAGTGACTTCACCATCTGCTCCACAACCTCTGGAAATTTCTTCATTACTACATGTGACTTCAGCAACTTCTCTAACTGACCAAAGGGTAGTGGGACCCAGACCACCTTCACAAAGAACTCTAGAAGTGTTGTCATTGGCACAAGGGACCCTAGAACCTTTGGCATCTCCCCAAGGGAATGAGAGAAATTCTCAGTTAGAAAAAGATACTGTGGAACAGTCTTTTTCAGTACAAGGCATATTAGGATCATCCCCATGTACAACAGGAGTTCTACAATCTTCTCCATATACCCATAAACTACCAGAAATATTG
>NW_026068806.1:13150-13979 GCF_014885135.2 Alexandromys fortis
TCTCTCCAAGGTACACTGGGTTCATTCTCATCCAGATCAGGATCTGTAGAACATTCAGCATCTTCCCCATTAATTCTGGGGCCATCAGCATCTTTCCAAAGTAAGCTAGGACACTTGTTTTGCACAGATACATCCCCATCTTTCCAAGGGCCTACAGGGCCTTTGTCATTTCCTTCTGGGACTACAGGACATTTGCAACATGGCACAAGATCTCATGAATCTTCTTTATCAGCATCCAAAGATCTCCCACTTTTGCTATCTGACCAACTTTACATATCTACTCAGGGAACTCTAGCCTCTAGAACTTAATATATCTGCTCAGTGTTCACTGAGTCCATCAGCATCTTCAAAAGAAACCCCAGGGTCCTTGTTATCTTCTGCAAACATCCAAGGAAAAGTTCAAAATACACATAGTTATCATGGGCAATTGTCACATATAAGAGAGACATTGGAAACTTCTCCATCTCATATAAGAAGTTCAGTATATGAACCTTGTCCTCAGGAAACTCTGGGACTTTCCTCCTTAGGCCAGGGGAGTCAAGCAACTTCTCAATGTGCTCAAGGAACTGTGGGTTTCTGCCTATCTCCACAAGAGTCTATGGGACTGTTCACATCTGCACAAAGGAGTCTAGGACATCCTCCACCTGCCCAAGGGCTCTCAGGCACTTCCTCACATACACAACATACATGCTCACAGTCCACCTCTGCACAGAGCACAGCAGCATATTCATCATCTACCCAGTATCTCAGCCAGGATGCCAAAAAGACAGTAGAAACTTTGAAATCTGACCCAGGGTTTCCAAGAATTTCTCTCACAGCACAAGCATCT
>NW_026068806.1:18735-22295 GCF_014885135.2 Alexandromys fortis
TGTTCAAGTGAGTTCCAGACCTTCATTGTCTTTACAAGAACCTGGGGGATCTTGCCTTTCTTCACATGGAGAAAATACTCTGGAAGTTTCTACCTGTGCACATAGCAATCTAGTGTTATCCAATTCCTCAAGAGGAGATTTGGGATCTTCCTCATCTACTCCAGTGACCCTAGGATCTTCTCCACCTGCCAAAGTGGATTTAGGAATGTCTCCATCTGTTTCGTGGACTCTGACACCTGCTGTTTCTGCCCAGGGTGTTCAAAGAACATCTACATCTGCACAAGAGGTTAGGAAACCTTCATTAGATAGTCACGGGAGAACAGAACCTTTGCCATATGCCCAAGATGATCTGGGACTCAGCTCTCTTTCCCTGGGAACTCATGCAAATTCCCAATTTTCAAAGGAGGAATTAAAAGTCTTGCCATCTGCTCAAGGGGGTTTTAAACCTGCTCTGTCTACCCCAGGGTCTGTAGAAAAATTGCTATCTGCCTCAAGGACACAAAGGTTTTTCAAGTCTATACTCCAAGGTGCTGGGAGCTTTTCTCTTTCCTCCAAAAATAACTCAGAACTGTCCATATCTTCAAAGAAGCATCTAGCATCTTCACCAACTACCAAAACTCTGAAACATTCTCCATCTTCCCAAGAGTCTTGGGTACCTACCCTATCTACATCTACAAGACCAAGGGTGGCAGAAACTGTCTGTACCCACAAAAATGACTCTAGGACAAACACCACATCAGAAGGGTTATGAAGGAAATTCATTATCTGTTCAAGGAACTGTGAAATTGTCTATATCAGGACAAGAGTCTCTAGGGCCTTGCTCATTCAACCAAGTGTCTCCAGAATCATCCACATCTTCCCACAAAGTGCAGGACCCTTCTTATAATCAATGGTCTGCAACACAATTACCATCTGTCCCAGGAGATACACCTTCTCTCTCTGCCCAGGGAATATTGCAAAATTTGCCATCTTCCAAAGTTACTCTAGAAACATCATCTTCTCTCCAGAAAGCTAGAGAAGGTCTATTAGATGTGCATGGTGCTCAGCAATTTCAACCTCATTCCCCAAGGTATCTGGGACATTCCCAATATACTCCAGAGTCATCAGAAACTTTGACATCTCGCCAAATGGTTTTTAAATGTTCAGAATCTTCATCTCTGACTCTAGAAACTTTGCCACCTTTCCCAGAAACTCTAGAACATTCGCTATCTTCGCAAAGTGCTGTGTTCCCTTCTGATTCTGACGAAGAGATTCAGGAATCATCATCATCTCTCCAAAAATCTGTTCAATTTTCTCCATCTTCCAAAGGTTCACTGAGACCTACTACATCTGTCCTCGGGACCTCCCAATCTTTATTATCAACCCAGTTGTGCCCCAAATTGTCTATATCTGCCCAAGGGTTTCTAGGATCTTCACCACCTCAGCAAGGGTGTTTAGGAGATTCAAAGGGCTCTTGGAACTTCGATATCAACACAAGAGTTTGTAGGACATTCAAAATCTGATCAAGAGTCTCCAGAAATGTTCACATCTTCCCAAGAGAATCTAGGCCCTTCTTTATTCCTAGAGGCTTTAGTATATTCATCTTCTATTCCACAAGATTGTGGACTTTCTCAATCTTCAAAAGATATGTTAGGAACATCACTATCTACACAAGATGCTAGGAAAACTCCATCATCTGTCCAAGGGTCTATAGTAACTGTACCATCAGCTCAAACTGTTCTAGAATTTCAGACTTCTTTGGAGCAGCCTCTGGGTACTTCCCAATTTGCTTCAGAGACAACAAATTCTTTGCCATCTTCTGAAGAGGTTTATAGTACTTTGAAATCTCTCTCAAGGTCAATAGAAACTTTGACATCTATTTTAGAGACACTGACATTTTCAACATTTGCCAAAGGTGCAGTGGGCCATTCTAAAACTGACCAAGTGATACTGAGATCACCAACAGTTTCCCACAAACCTCTGGAATTTTCACCATCTGACCAACAGTCTGTGAAAACTGCCTCATCTCAAATGTGGCCTGATAGAACTTCACTAACAAACAAAGGTTTACAGGAAATATCTTCAGGTGAAAAAGGTGCCTTTAGGAAATTCACCACTGCAGCAAATCTGTTCAGGAAATGCATTGTCTGCAAAATTGGCTCTAGGACTGTCCATATCAGCACAAGAACCTGTTGGATTTCCACCATCTGCTCCTGGGTCTCCAGATACTTCCACATCATCTGAAGAAGCTTCAGGCACTTGTTTGGACCAAGGGCATTCAGGGCAGTCATTATCATTATCGTTATCTGATCTAGGAGATCTTGGACTATCTGAATATTCATAGGGGCCATTAGAAACATCTCCATATATCCATAGCACTCTAGAAATACCATCTTCTACCCATGGGATTATAGAAACTTCACAACCTGCCCAAGATTCTCTAGGACATCTGCCTCCTTTAGTGCAGATTCTACAACAGGCTCCCCTTATACCAGAGACCTCAGAACCTTTGCCATCAGCCAAAGAGGTTTATAAGACTTCAGAATCTGTATTAGGTGCTCTGGAATCTTTACCATCTTTTTTAAAGGCTCTGAGACATTTAAATTCTGACCAATGTACTCTGGGCCCTTCAGTATATGACCAAGGGAATCTGGAGCCATCAACACCTCTCCACAATACTATTGGAAACCCCAAACCATCCCAACGTGTTCTAGAACCTATACCATCTACCCAAAAAGGTGCAGGAACTTTCTTTTCAAAGGAGTTTTTGGGACTGTCCACTTGTGCACATGACGACTTGATTCCTATTCATTCTCATGGAGACTGCCTGAGATATTCCTCTTATCTTAATAAAAGCCATAGATGTTCCAATTCTACCAAAAATAGCAAGTAATGCTCCATTTCCTAAAGAAGATATCAGATATTCACTTTCAGAACTTGATGCCTTAATATCATTCCCTTCTGCCAAAAGTAGACTCATATCTTCCATATATGTCAGAAAGGACTCAAGTTCTACCTCTACTCCTCCAAGGAGTGTCTCACCCCCAGCATCATCAGAACTGACCTTCAGATCTAGTTCCCCTCATAAAGAAGATCTCAGATGTTCTCCTTCTCCACGAGGTGGCTCCAGACATTTGAAATCAAAGAAAACAAAATTGAAACATGCTCCTAAAGGATCATGCCTCAAATCTGTCCCATCAGAAGATGAAGGCTTGAAATTTCACCATTCTCCCACACGGGTGGGTAGAGATTTGGTTTCTAACAAAGTTGGTGCAAGGCTTAAAACTGAGCCCAAAGAGAGCCTCACTACTACTTCTGCAAAGGGAGATTGTAGATCCTCACAATCTCATGAGGAGGGCCTCAGTTGTTCTCCATCTCCCCAAGGCAGCCCTAGATGTTCCAGATCTACCAAAATCAAATTGAAACAGGTCCCCTCTAACAAAGCAGATGTTCATGTTTCCCATTCAGAAAACCAGGGCTGCAAACTATGCTCTTTGTCCAAAATAGAGTCTAAGCATTCATCCTCCAAAAGGGACCAGAAACCAAAAGCTACTCATCAAGAGTGCATAGAACCTTCCATC
>NW_026068806.1:25939-27293 GCF_014885135.2 Alexandromys fortis
CCCAAAGCAATGATGTCAGACATCCTGTTCCTACAAAGGAGGACTTTAAACACACTCTTTCCATTCAAGAGGGACACAAACCTTCCACTGGTGCCAGAGAGGGGAGTGGGACTTGGATTCCTGTACAATGGGGACTCATATATCCACCAATTCCAAAAGGGAGTGGTGCATCATTCCCTGTTGTCCAAGGAAATTTCAGACATACCCGACCTCAACTGGTGGGCCTAAGATCTTCCTTCTCTTACCAAGGCAGAGGCACAGCCTTCCAATATGAACATGGGACCCCCATATATAACCCTTCTGTCCTAGGAGGGCACAGATATTCACATTCAGTCTCATGCAGTCTTCAAAGGATCCCACTGCAAAAAAAGGAGCCTGAATTCTTATCTCTCCACTCAAGAAGACATCAGACATTCTCAATGTGACCAAAGGGGCCTCAGACTTTCCTATGGCCACCCTGTCCAAGGCAGCTTTAGAATCTTTCAATCTAAAAGAGGGAGCCTCAAGAAAAGCCCATCTAAATCACTGAGCCTCACATTTGCTCCTCGTGACCAAAGGGAATTCAGAAGTGTGTCCTCTAATGTAGAGTGGGTTAGAACTTCAACTTCTGCTCCAGGAAGCCTCTAACATAATCCTTCTGTGCATGGAGGCTTCAAACCTTACATGCCTGTCAAACCGAAGTTCTAAAGATGCTCATCTCAAGAGAGGATCCTGGGTCCTACTCTCTCTTATCATGCCATCTTTAGATCTTCTTATTCACAGGCCAGCCTCATATTTTCCTACTCTGTGCCCCACATGAACAACAGGAGTTTATAACTTTCCATTCTCATCAAACACCTGTTGAACATTTGATTTCCATTCCTGGCTATCTCAGTTGCACATTGAGGCATCCATCAGATTGGTCCATCTGACTATAAAGCAGGCAGGCATTTTCCATCTGATTATTAATAGGTCACAGTTTCTACATAGAACATGATATACAATCTATTACCCACGGAGAATAGCATGTGCTTCTTCTGACTAATGTGGCCCTAGACTTACTTCATATGGCTTAGTGGGTGACAGATCAACTCCCTCTGTCTAAGAGGTTCTGGATGTTTCTTATTCTAATCATCTGACTTCAAAGCCTCTGTCCAAAAATAAAACTACCCTGGTGCCTGAAGTTCTAGAATGTTAGATCACCCAGCAGTGCCCTAAACCCAGTATGTGTGCCTTAACTTCATCAGCAGAAATAAAGAAATCACACCCTTCATGTTCAGATGTAGATAGCTGAATTGGTCCAGAGACCTAGCTGAGACTTGCCACCTGGCAGGTTGGAGACTGATCACACTGCTGCCTGCCCTGCACGACATGG
>NW_026068807.1:0-1265 GCF_014885135.2 Alexandromys fortis
TGGAAGGGCAAGGGCCTTGGACTTCCTACAGAGCGGGGTGTCCTGCCCTCTTGTAGGAATGGAGGGGGAGGGGGGGGTCGGGTGAGTGGGAGAGAAGGAGGGGAGTGGGAAGAGGGGAGGAAGTGGAAATTTTGATTCCTATTATTTATAAAGTAATAAAAATATCAGAGAAAAAATAAATAAACTATGCAACTATGAAAAAACAAATATAAACTATTTAAAAATGATTAAAACTTCACACTGAAAACATGGTCTTTACTAAATTAAGCCTGAAGATTTTCTTGCTAGTTTGAGTTTAGTTGACCTAACCCTTAAAATTCTCCTTCACTTTTGTGCATGTATTCTAAAACAAATAGAAAATAGTTCTGAGTGACTTAGATACTTTAATGGAGGATGTAAAATGAAAATGAGTTATGAGAATAACTAGCACTTCACAGAATAGATGGCTCACTATCTTCATCAGTATCAGGATCTGAGTTCAAATCTCCACAGTTCACATTAAAAGGGTGGGTATGCTGTCATGCACTTGTAATCCTAGTGTTCGGGTGAGCCTCGGAGACAACAGGATTGCTAGAGCTTGCCATCGGTCAGCATAGTTACAAATCTACCGAAAGATTTTTTTTCTAAAGCATAGAAGATGGAGAGTTACAGAACAGAACATCCAATGTCCTTCTCTGTCATCTGTGGTATGTGTGTGTTTACATACTCACATACACTTATGTATATAAACTCAAGACACATATACTACACAATACAATCCTGCTACGCTTTGATTTTTAAAATCCACTATACAATGAAAACTTGCCTGAGTATTTGAATTTTTCACCTTTCCTATGTATCTGTACAGTGACATTTAATTGCCTCTAAAATATAGTTTCTCCTTATTAAGGTATGATGTATGATGTTTCTCTCTCTGTCTCTCTGTCTCTATCTATCTATCTATCTATCTATCTATCTATCTATCTATCTATCATCTATTTTACATCATGACTGAAGTTTTCCCTCCCTCCTCTCCTTCCAGGGTCTCTCCTCTACCACCTGTCATCCTCCTTTCCTATGTCCATTTCTCCTTCCTTTCTAATCAGAAAATGTCAGGCTTCCCATGGATATTGGCAAACTTTTTTTATTATTTATTTATTTATTAAAGATTTCTGCCTCCTCCCCGCCACCGCCTCCCATTTCTCTCCCCCTCCCCCAATCAAGTCTCCCTCCCTCATCAACCCGAAGAGCAATCAGGGTTCCCTGCCCTGTGGGAAGTCCAAGGA
>NW_026068807.1:2756-4763 GCF_014885135.2 Alexandromys fortis
AGGTTTCCTGCTATGTAGGTTCCTGTGATCATCTGAAGGCATATTTTCTTGGACATCATAGTATGGTACTGTAGTGGATTGCATATGGCCACATAGCGGTCATAGGCCATTGTTGCCAGAAAAAAGCAATCTGCAGTTTCAGCAAGACTAAAAAAATAGAACTGTGCCATGCATTCATAAAGAGACATCTTTCTGTCCACAGAAAAGAAGTTCTGTAGCATCTTGGGCGTGATGGCACAGGAGCAGCAGGAATCCATGAGGGCCAGGTTGCCCAAAAAGATGTACATGGGTGTGTGAAGACGGCGTTCCATGTAGATCAAGACCACCAGCCCGAGATTCCCCACCATGGTGATCAAATAGATGGCAAAGAACACCAGGAACAAGAGGGTCTTCAGGTTTTGTTGATCTGTGAATCCCACCAGGATGAACTCTGTTATTAAAGATTTGTTGTTCTCCCTCATCTCAACTTGACTGTTTCCACTGTAATTACAAAGACATAAAATTAAAATGGTGACAATATAATTTTCTCCTTATGTTTTCTTTGTTTAAGAAGGAATATTTTTCTTCATGCACCTGGTATTGCCTCTGGAATTTAGCTAACTATGCTTTTTGAGAGTATGTTATCCCATATAATGTTGGCATGTATGATCTCCAAATTTAACTCACAACTTACAGGGATACTTTTATTATTACAAGAAAGAGATATTTTATTTTTAATTAGAAAATATTTTCTTTATGTATTTATGTAATTATAGCATGAAAATTTAGGGCACACCTATTTGAATTACTATTGTGAAATAATTTTGATGCCAGGTTTCTTAATGATCATTCAAATAAATTTAAAATAAGGTTTTGTATATAAATGCGTTTTTTTATTTAACTGAAAAGTTTTAATGTATATAGCCAGAAGAGAAAATGATTTTTTTTTGTAAATACATTGTCAATATATTAAATTTACTTTTGTGAATTGCAGAAAGATTATGAAGGATTAAACTATAAATAGAATTACCCAGGAAATTAAAGAAATAATGGTCTTCACGTTCTTCATCCCCATTTATATACATTTTCATAAACATTGAATCTGTGTGTGTCATTATTCCCACTGAGTTTTTCAAGTACTTAAACCCCTGCTCAGCTTTGTAAGTCTGTTTACACCAAATGCTAATTGCAGGTGTGTATGTTTTGTCTACAACTGATCTGTGTTCCCAGTCCTTCATTTTTAAGGAATAACTTTAAATTGTGAGACCATCCGATTGTTATCCATTCTTTACCTGAAAACTCTCCAAAGCAGAGAAAAACTTTCCATTTTTAATGCTCATGCCTTAGTCTACCAAATAGTGTATATTACTGACCTGTACTTCAATGCCTACCTAAAATATACAAGGTTTTGTATATATTTACTTGATTTTTCTATATGTATTTGAACACTTTTGATGTATGTAAAGCTTTTTGAGATGAGATAGGATTATTTATACTCCTAACTTCATCCTGATGATCCAGGGTGGGTTACTTTCCATTTAATATCCTGATGAACGTTTTAACATTTTTTATTTCTGAATATTTTTAATGTGAGGACATATCCACAAAGCATTTCCTGATGCCATTATCTTTTAAAAAATGATCTTATAAAACATTGTAACTTGTCTGATTTTCTGTTTCTTTGGAAATTTATGCTTTCTAAATTATGCTTTGGCACATTATAGTCACATTAATGTAGATTCAAATTTGTATGCTTTGAATCTTAAAATAAAATTTTATATTATAGAATTTATTTGTAAGATAAGTAAAAAATTAAAAAACAAAAGCAGAGATATTATGACTGAAAATTATGTAAATAGAATTTATAAAAGAATATCTTAAAGTCAGATAACAGAATAAATGGATGCCTACACGGCACTGGATCACAGAGAAGTGGGAGGTTTGGACAGTCCAATAATTGGTAAGGAACTTGAATTTGTAATCAGAAACTTCCCAACTGGGAAAATCCCAGGCTCTATTAGAGAATTG
>NW_026068807.1:11437-13848 GCF_014885135.2 Alexandromys fortis
ATGAGAGTGAAAAAGTAAAAGGGGAAGAGAAGGGAGAAGCAAAGGGAAGACAAGAGAGGGATAGAGGGGAGAAGGGGGTGGAAGAGGAGCAGGAGACTAGGAAAAGTGGGGCCAGAGGAGGAAAGGGAAGGATGAGGTGAAAGCAAAGCGAAAGGAAGAGTGGGAAAGAGGGCAATAAAAGGAAGTGAAGAAGGAAGAAAAAAATAGTAAAGCAAGGGAGAATATGGACTGGAGTGAGAGTAGAGAGGGTAGAGAAGGGAAGGGAAGAGAGGGAGGGAGGAAAAGATGGTAATGGAGGGGAGGGCGGCTAGAGCAGGAAAGAAGAAACAGGAGGAATGGAAAGGAGGTGCAAGTAAAAAGGCAAAAAAGGAAAAGGAAGAAAGAATTTATCAAAATACATAAAATAGGTTGAATTATAAAATAAATTTACTCTATATTTTAATGAGACACAGCCTAAGGGAAATTCCTGACCATCGTCACAGAGATGACCACCATAATGAAGAGCAATTGCTGAATGGAAAGATTATTTGCAACTTTACAGGAAAGATTGTCTTCTAAAGAGTGTTCAACTGCATCTGTTCTGTCCCAGTGCTCACCCACAGGCCCTATTCTCACTGATGCACTCATTGTCTCAAAGACTGACTCAAATGTGCATTTTATGACAGATGTTACTTAATAACTAAATCCCTTTTAAAATATTCTTGAAATTGTATTATTGGATATTTCCTCTTTCCTCTATCCAAATACTCCCATGTACCCTACAAGGTTATTTATTAATTTCTGATCATTTCTTTCATCAATGGTTGTAATATTTACTGTCTGCCTGTTTGCTACTCTTTCTATCTATCTATCTATCTATCTATCTATCTATCTATCTATCTATCTATTATCTATCCATACATATATACATAACATCTACCTGTCATCCACCAATTGATTGATCTACTGATTGACCTATCATCTATCTCTATATACATGTTTTGAAAACTGAGACTATATACCTTCTCAGTTATATAATATAACCTGATTAGTCTGTTTACATGCACACACACACACACACACACACACACACACGTAAACATAATTCGGTGCAACTATTGTATTTAGATATTTACAGTTTTCATTTGTTTTCTGCTCTGTTGGGCTTGAATAACATATGTTTTTTTAAATTATGAATATATTAAATGTTTTCATTTGAGTTCTTGAAGGTGTTTTTATTCCTAAAAATCAACAAAAAATTATACCATCATATAGGAGAAAAAAATTGATTTTGATTTAGTGGAACATTTGGGAGTTGCGCTATCATTTATAATGGACAACTAATCAAATTAGGGATAAAAATAAACATTGAAATTTCATTGTAATAGAATCATTTTGAAGCAAGAATTTATAAGCCTTACTTATCATTAATTGCTATTATAAGATACTATGGTTCAGAAAATTTGAGAGGAAAAATGACTAAATACTCAATATGAAAATATTCTTTTTTGTTTATTTTATTTTTTTTAGTTGTGCAAAAAATATTCCCCTTTCCCTCCCCCTCCCTTCCTCCCCTCTCCCTCTCCCCCTCCCTCCCACTCCATTCCCCCTCCCTCTCAAGAATGAAGAACAGTCCAGATTCCCTGCCCTGCGGGAAGTTCAAGGTCCTCCCACTTCTATCCAGGACCAGGAAGGTGAGTATCTAAACAGGCTAGGCTCACACAAAGCCAGTTCATGTATTAGGATCGAAACCTAGTGCCATTGTCCTTGGCTTCTCATCAGCCTTCATTGTTCGCCATGTTCAGAAAATCCGGTTTCATCCCATGCTTATTCAGTCCCAGTCCAGCTGGCCTTGATGAGCTCCCAATACATCAGTTCCACTGTCACAGTGGATGGGTGCACCCCTCGTGGTCCTGACTTCCTTGCTCATGTTCTCCCTCCTTCTGCTCCTCATTTGGATCTTAAGAGCTCAGTCCGGTGCTCCAATTTGGGTCTCTGAATCAGCACACATTGGAGACTTAACTGCCCACCTGAAAGCTCTAGAAAAAAAAAGAAGCAGACTCACCTAGGAGGAGTAGAAGACTGGAAATAATCAAACCAAGGGCTGAAATCAACAAGATGGAAACACAGAAAACAACCCAAAGAATCAATGAACAAAAAGCTGGTTCTTGGAGAAAATCAACAAGATTGATAAACCCCTATCCAAACAAATCAAACAGTGGAGAGAGAATACACAAATTAACAAGATCAGAAATGAAAAGGGAGACATAACCACAGACACAGAGGAAATTCATAAAATCATTATATCTTACTACAAAAGCCTATATGCCACAAAATTTGAAAATGTTAAAGAAATGGACACCTTTTTAGATAAGTACCATATACCAAAGTTAGACCAGGACCAGGTGAACAATCTAAATAGACCTGTTAGT